>NC_084839.1:77502166-77672166 GCF_033115175.1 Lepus europaeus | reverse complement strand
GAGACGCAAGTACACAGTGACCCCCGTTGCCGACCCAACAACCTGACACTCTTGTCCATGGCGTCAGCAATCTCCCCAGGTTCTAGTCATGAGTTGCCAAGGCTATGGAAGCCCTCAGGATCCTATTCCGACAGGGCCATAGTCAAAGTGGAAGTTCTCTCCTCCCTTCACAGAAAGGTACATCCTTCTTTGATGGCCCCGTTCTTTCCACTGGGATCTCACTCGAGAGATTTTCATTTAAATTTTAACCGAAAAGTGATCCCTGTTAAATATAAGGGTGGGAAAAAGAGAGGGAGGAGATGTACAATTGGGACATGCCCAATCTGACTTGCCCCAAATGGCGGAGTTAGAAATGTGCCAGGGGATTCCGACACAATCCCGTCAAGGTGACACATACCAATGCCATCTCACCAGTCCGAGTGATCAATCTCAGTTCACAATTGATCACACTGATAGGTCTAAAAGTCAAAGAGATCACACAAACAAGACCAGTGTCTGCCAATACTAACTGATAGAATCAAAAAGGGAGAGAACGATCCATCATGGGAAGCTGGATACACAGCAGACTCACAGAACGGCAGATGTCCCAAACAACACTCTGGCCTCAAAATCAGCCCTCAAGGCATTCAGACATGTAACTGTTTTACAGATAGTATCATATTGTACCTATGTACATATTGCCTGGAAAAAGGTTGAGAATACTGTGGTTAGTATTCAACATTTGAAGGATTTCTAAATGAAGAGGAACCAAAGAATTGCCAATCATCATCAATAACATTTTATTTAGGGTTCCATGTAAACTATATGCTGAACATTTTGAGATAAGCAATAATTATTATTATGTGTATGTTTCATAATATAGTTAATCAAAAATTCAAATATTGTATAGATACCTTTTTGGTATGTGTTCAATATTCAAATTTAAATGCCTATGTTATATTTTCATTTACTAAATTATTCTCACTATAATACATTACTTTAAAAAAGTAAAAAAATAATGGAAAAATCCATAATAAAATATTACATAACTGTTTTAAAAAGCCAGAGTAAACCTTACTGACTTTTCCTTTTGCCTGAAGCTTTACATGTCTCTGTACATCATAGTAACTGATTCTACCTAGCGCTTTAAAATATAACTTACCTTGATGACTTAGTAAGGGATGCTTCTTTAATCTTGCCCTCAAAGAAAATGTCTTGATTTTCTTATGAGTCTGAAATGGAGCCTTCCTTGACACTTTACACTTTGCAGTTTACACCTTACACTTCGCACTAACCGCCATCCCTGAACTTAGAGGGGAGTAATGTTATAATAAGTATAGGTTAAGAAAATTTATACTGAAAGGATTCTTAAAGATTTAAGGCAAATTTCAAACCAGAGTAATTGGCAGGCAGTTGCAGATAGTTACTTGAAGGTATTATATAGAATAATCTATAAGCAAGGCTGCAATCAGTGTGTTTAATCCCACCAAAAATCACCACTATAGGCAATGAGAAATAAAAGGTATTATACCATTTATTTGTTCCACAAATATATTGAACTCCTACCAATGCATTCTTGTTAGTCCTAAGAATATAGCAGTGCATGTGAAAGATAACATCCCTTTTCTCTTGGATCTTCCATTGTAATGGGGCAAACATTGTGATAAAGAATAAAAAAAGGAGAGAGATTTTTTAATGTCCATATTGTAAAGCACTAATAAAGAAGTAAAGTAGGGCCGGCGCGGCTCACTAGGCTAATGCTCCGCCTGCGGTGCCAGCACCCAAGGTTCTAGTCCTGGTTGGGGCACCGGATTCTGTCCCGGTTGCTCCACTTCCAGTCCAGCTCTCTGTTGTGGCCTGGGAGTGCAGTGGAGGATGGCCCAAGTGCTTGGGCCCTGCACCCGCATAGGAGACCAGGAGGAAGCACCTGGCTCCTGGCTTCGGATCAGCGCAATGCGCCGGCCGCAGCGCCGGCCGCCGTGGCCATTGGAGGTTGAACCATCTGAAGGAAGGCCTTTATCTCTGTCTCTCTCTCTCTCACTGTCTAACTCTGCCTGTCAAAAAAAAAAAAAGAAAGAAAGAAAGAAAGAAAGAAAGAAGAAAGAAAGAGAAGTAAAGCAGGTTATCTTGTAACCTGTAACTTTACAGAATAGGTTTATCAGTTCTAACAGTTTTTTGGTGGAGTGCTTATAGAGTTTTCAATGCACAACATTATGTCATCTGTAAATATGAATAATTTGATTCTTCTTTTCCAATTTTTATGTTCTTTGTGTCTTTCTCCTTCTTAACTGCTGTTGCCAAAACTATCAGCACTATATTGAATAAGAGTGGTGGCCATCCTTGTATTGTTCCAGATCTGAGGGAAAATGATTTCAGATTTTCTTTATTCTATAGCCTTTATAATTTTGAGAAATGTTCCATCTATTCCTAATTTGTGGAGAGTTTTTTTTTTTTATCATGAAGGATACTGAATCTCATCAAATACTTTCTCTACATCTATTGACATGATCATATGCTTTTTGTTTTTCATTATTTTGATGTGATTTATGACATCTATTGATTTTAAATATTGGATCATCCTTACATCTCTGGGTTAAATCCCACTTGATCAAAATGTATGATATTTCTTATTTACTTTTTTATTTGGATCACTATTATTTTGTTAAGAGTCTTTGCATCTCTTCTTCAAGCATATAGGTATATATTTTTTGTCACGTTTCTGTTCAGCTTTGGTGTCAATTGATGTTGGCCTCATAAAAAGAGTTTGGCAAAGTTCCTTTCTGTTCAATATTTTTGCAATAATTTGAAAAGTATTGGAGTTAGTTCCTCTTTAAATGTCTTCTATAATTCAGTTGTAAAATCATCAGGACTTGGAGAATAACAAAGGCCAGTGAGGCTGTGGAGAGAGGGGAAGACTCATACACTATTGACTGGAGGGCAGATAAGTGCAGCCACTGTGGAAAACAGCATGGAAATTTTTTTTAAAATAAAGCTAGAAATAGACTTGCCATAAGATACAGCTATCCCACCATCATGTTTATAGCAGAACTCTTCATAATGGCCAAACATGGAATCAACTTAATTGTCCAAGATCAGATGAATGAATAAAGAAAACATGGTAAATGTGCACAATGGAATATTATTCAGCTATGAAAAAGAATGAATTTTTACCATTTGCATCAAAATAGATCCAATATGAGGACCCTATGTTGAGCAAAATAAGCGGAACACAGAAAGAAAAATACTACATATTCTCTTTTATTTGTGGGAACTAAAATTTTAAAAAAGGAAAAAAAAGTAGAGAACTGCTTGTGTGTATAGTTAATACTGCAAATATAGTTTTTATTTATTTAATTTCAGGGATCTCATAAATACAACATTAGGAACACATAGAAGAGCCCAAGAAGGATATATCTTTTGCAAGTACCTAGACTTAATTATCACTTATGAAACATAAGAATATTCTCCACTTAATACACTAAAACAGTTATTCTTTGAAATCAAGTCTTATTATTAAGTCTCATATTACAACTCTTTGAGGACCGAAGTCCTGCATGAGAAGTTAGTGCACAGTGACTCCAGTTGTTAATTTAATAATTAACATTCTTATGTATGACATCAATGGTCACCTGAGGCTCTTGACATGAGCTGGCTAGGCTATGGAGGCCTTTTGAATCCACAAACTCCATCAGTATTTAGAAAAAGGCCATAAGCAAAGTAGAAGTTCTCTCCTCCCTTCAGAGAAAAGTATATCCTTCTTTGATGACCACTTCTCTCTGCTGGGATCTCACTCACAGAGGTCCTTCATGTAGGACATTTTTGTCACAATGGCTTGGCTTTCCACACTTGAAATGCTCTTGTGAGCTTTTTCGCCAGACCAGAATGCCTTAAGAGCTGATTCTGAGGTCAGAGTGCTACTTAAAGCAGTTGTCATTCTGCTGTATGGACTGCTTCCCATGTTGGAACATTGGCTCCTTTTTAATTCTGCCTATAATTAATATTACCTGACACTTAACCTTATATATATGATCACTTTAATACTACACTGAACCCCTATATATATGATCACTTTTATACTAAATTCTATCCATATGATCACTTTAACACTTAAAATGTTAGTTTTTAACCATCCAGCTTAAGGGGATTTGAGGTCCATGGCAAGTTTTTAAACTGTAACCATAGAAGTAAGTCCATAGGAATGTATACAGAACTATACAGCTTTATAGTTATAAACTTCATATGCTTCATAATTATAACTTTGGAAACATGGTGATACTTCCCACCATGCCCATAATCCCACCCACACTCCCACCTCTCTTCCTACTCCCTCTCTTATTCATATTCTTATTTCTTACTAAGATCTGTTTTCAATTAATATAATTTTCAGTTATATATGCTTAACTCTGTTAAGTAAATAATTCAACAAATAGTATGAAAGAAAAAAAACTTCCTCAACAGTCAAGACAAGGGCTGTTCAAGTCATTGCCTCTCAAAATGTCACTTTCACTTCTACAGATTGCCTTTTAGGTTCTCTATTAGTTATCACAGCTCAGGGAGAACATATGGTATTTATCCCGTTATGACTGGCTTATTTCACTAAGTATGATATTCTCCAGATTCATCCATTTTGTTACAAATGACCAGATTTCATTATTTTTGTGTGTAGTATTCCATAGTGTACATATACCATCCAGTCTTCAGTTGACAGACATTTGGGTTGATTCCATGGCTTAGCTATTGTGAATTGAGCTGCAATAAATATGAGGATGCAGATAATTCTTTCATATGCTGATTTCATTTCCCTTGGGTAAATTCCCAGGACTGGGATAGCTAGGTCATCCACAATATATGTTTTTAGTTAATCTGGATCTTCTTGCTTGGTTTCTTGCTTGCTTGCTTTCTTTCTTTGAAAAGTAGAGTTACAGACAATGAGAGAGAGACAGAAAGGTCTTCCTTCCAATGTTTCACTCTCCAAATGATTGCAACAGCTGGAGCTGTGCCAATCTGAAGCCAGGAGCCAGGAGATTCTTCCTGGACTCCCATGCAGGTGCAGGGGCCCACATACCTGGGTCATCTTCCACTGCTTCCCCAGACCATAGCAGAGAGCTGGACTGGAAGAGGAGCAGCCAGGACTAGAACTGGCACCCATATGGGATGCCAGCACCACAGGCAGAGGATTAACCTACTGGGCCACAGTGCTGGTCCACAAATATAATTTTGTCAGTCTTTGTTTTATACCTTTGTCAAATCAATGGTTAAGAATGTTAAACTACTATAGTTTTAGTGATTCGTTACTACTTTAAAACTTATTGCATATTGGTGAAATGGTTATCTCTCCATTCAATTATTGGTTATAGTCCTTGCCTATATTCCTACTAAACCAGAAGCCTTTTCACTTTAACTTGTTAAACTTGTTCTTCAGTGAAGCAATAACCCGTTGACTGTAATGTACATTTAAAAATTTTATCCCTTTAACAGAAGAAAGAAAGGAAGGAATGAAGGAATGGAGGAAAGGAAGGAGGAAGGGTGAAAAAGAAAGGGGATGGAAGAAGAAAGGAAGGGAATGTCATTATATTCTTAGAATTGTATCTATAATCTCTATTGAATCTGTAAAAAACTAAAAATAAAAAAGAGATATAAAAATCAAGAATAAAACCAGTTAATAGGCCGGCGCCATGGCTCAACAGGCTAATCCTCCGCTTTGTGGCGCCGGCACACCGGGTTCTAGTCCCAGTCGGGGCGCCGGATTCTATCCTGGTTGCCCCTCTTCCAGGCCAGCTCTCTGCTATGGCCCGGGAAGGCAGTGGAGGATGGCCCAGGTCCTTGGGCCCTGTACCCGCATGGGAGACCAGGAGAAGCACCTAAAAAAACAGTTAATAGAAATATGTTTCTCAATGTAAAAAGTTATATCACACAATGTGGTCCAGAAAAATTTATTTGACAAAATAACAATTGAGAAGAAAACTAAAGTTGAAGGAGGCAACTTAGGATGTGATACCTGTATCTGATTTCAGAGCACATGAGTTAGAGTACCACCTTCACTCCCTGTTCCAGCTTCCTGCCCTTAGAGCAGCATGTGATGGCCCCAGTACCTGGATCCCTTCCACCAATATGGGATACCCAAATTGAGTTCCTGGCTCCTGACTTGGCTTGGCCCAGCCTTACTTTTACAGGAGTGTGTGGAGTGAGCCAGCAGATAAAAGACCTCTATCTATATGCCTTTCAAATAATAACAAAAAAGAACATTGATAGAAGAGGAAAGATAAATCATACATTCTTTAAAAAGGTTGTAACTGTGCCTATGGAAGTAACAGCATTGGTCCATAATTTTGGTATTATGTAATTCCCATCTTCATTAATTTATACTGTACTATAATAAGCAGTTAGAAATACTTTTTCATAGCTCTTTTTATAAATGTCTGAAGAACTATCAGTGACCAACAACTTGGACATTGCAAGTACTAAAAAAGTGGTAACTAGCCATATATAGCAATTCAAATATGTTACTAAACTGAACTAAAATAAATTTCGACCTCCAGGGGCACTAGACACATGTGGCCTTTGGCTACCATATTGGATAAGAGAGGTACAGAATATTTGCACATTGATCATCAAAGACATTTCTAATGGCCAGTTCAACACTTGTGTAGAATTCAAGTGGATAATAATAATATTAATAATAATAATAGTATAACTGCATACATGTTTTCAAAAACAACACACGGTTTTGGGGTGAAAAAGTAAAAATTTTGTATATGTCTACACATTCCATAATATTGACCAACTGTCTACCCTATGAGAGATGGCAGGAAGTATTATAAGCAATGAAAAATTAGCAAAGAACCACAGAAGCAAACATCCCTGTACTTACGGAGTTTATATTTTAGTGATGAAATAGTAGTGAGTTCAATACTGATAAATGATCAAGAGAAAAAAAAAAGTAGAACTGTTGAAATTGAGGTGTTGAGTGTTATAAATTTTTTGGAGAGGCTGAAGTCATACATAAGAGATTTCACAAAGAATTCGCACAGGTTTTTAGAGAAAACCCTGGAGAAAGTAAAGGATGAGGGCAATGCGTCAAAGCAGGAGGAAGGGCCTGGGATGGACCTTGCCAAGACTGTTTAAGAAACAGAGATCAGAACAAAGGAAGCAAGGATAGTTAGGAGAGAAGGAACTACAGACAGAGGGATATTGGGAGCCAAGTAATTTAGGGACATGTAGATCATCGAGAGGTGTTTGCATTTTAAACTAGTGTATGCAAGAAAGTTCAATATTTTTAGGCTGCAAGATGCCAAAATAAAAAATAGTTCCTATTATAGACACCTAGTTAAAATTGTCTGAAGTGTTCCTATTCCAAAATGTAACTTAATGCTAATGGTAAAACATGAGTGTATGGAATCAATGCCTACAACAACAACTTAAAATCTTTGCTGATAACTTTATATACTTCCTCTGGTATTTCTCGAGTTCAGTCTGTTTACTGGAAATGATACAAATTGCTTATAAACATATCAGTGAAACCTTACAACAACCATGTGAGGTGGCACTTTGGTTATTCCAATTTACAGAAAGAGGGCTGTAAGTTCAGTGGCATAGTGGTTTACAAGTTCACATCATTAACATTATCAATTTCATATATTATGTATTTTCTTAACAGATCAACTCATGTAACACACTTACCGAGTGTCTGTGATGATGATGATGATGATGATGACGATTGTTCCATCATAAACTCCTGAGCATCAGGCCCAATGTTGAACTAGACATTAAAATGCACGTACTCTCAGAGCAGAATGATTTTCAATGATAGATTGAAATTTATCCTAGGTAAATTTTTTTCCTAAATGGGCAAAAAAGAACACTCTTTGAGTAGCCATTATACAGGTGAATGTCAAATTCTCATGGACTGCCCTTGTTAAGGGGAAGCCTTTGTTATTGAGGCCTGCTGCGGTTTGCATGTGCTCCCCAAAGTTCATGTGTTGGTAAAAATTCCCAGTATTAGGAGGTAGGGCCTAGTAAGAGTTAATTAGATCATGAAGAATCTGCCTTCATGAGAGAAGGAATGTTGTGGATACAATATGGTGATAGGAGTTTGTTATAGAAGTGAGCTTGGCCCTCTCCAAGTCATTTCCTCTCACTGTCTCTTGCCCTTATACCTTGTGCCTTGAGATTATGAAGCATGAAGGCTCTCACCAGACACCAGTGCCATGGTCTTGGACTTCCCAGCCTTCAGAACCAGATGAATCTTTGATCTCTATCAGTTATTCAGGCTCAGGTGCTCTGTTATAGCTTCAGAAAATGGACTGAGATGGAAATTAACATCGAGAAACCATAATACTTAGTGAAATAAGGCAGCCCCAAAAAGACAAATGTCATATGTTCTCCCTGAATAGGGGGTAACTAACAGAGTACCTAATCGATAGGAGTGAAATTGACACACTGAGATACAATGGTTTTCAACAATTCTTGTCCCAACTGTGGAGAACAGTTTTTTTTTTCCCTTCTTACTATTTGTTGAACTTTATACTTAGTGTAGGGTTAATATTACGAGCATAAAGTTAACTGAAAAAAGACCCTTGTGAAAAATAAGAATGGGACTAGGAGAGGGAGGAGGAAGAAGGGTGGGAATTTGGTGAGAAGGATGGTGGGTTAGGAAATATCGCTATGTTCCTGAAAAAATATATATAAAATACATGAAATTTGTATACCTTAAATAAAATTTTAAAAAGATAATATAGAAAGTAAATTACTGAGCAGTGGGCTGTTGCTATAGCAAATACCTGAAATAAGGAAAGCAGTTTTGGAACTGGAAATATTAAGAAAAGCCATGCTTGTTAATCAGTTGCATAGAACTGTGCCCCTGTTTTAGAACTTTATGTAAGGCAAAATTGAAGAGCAATAAGTTAGGATAGATGACAGAAGAAGATTTTAAGCAAAATACTGAAGGTGGTGTATGAAGACTTTTAACAGCATATAGTAAGATGAGAAAGGAGAGACATTATTTGAGGACAGAATCTGTATTTAAAAGGAAGCAAAGTAGAATTATTTGGAGAATTCACAGCCTAGCTGGGTAAAAACAGAAAGGAGAGCAAACCAGGGCTGCAGAAGGACTGTTTACTAAAGATATTACCTTGGATACAAGGGACCCTGGTGCTGCTCATCGAGGCTTTGGCAGTTACCCTTGAAGTAATGTCAGAGATCCTGAAAGCAAGCTAGGACCTTGATGGCAAGGTTTTCAGAGAGGTACTTCAGGGACCCAAGCATTAAGTGTCCAGAGTGACCCAGGTCTCTGCTTTCTGAATTCTCCTGCAACACTCCTTGGCCATCTCAGCTGTGGACTCCAGCAGTCCCCATTGTGGCTTAATACTACTACTCCAAAATGTACAAACCATAAATCTTGGTGGTATCCCCATGGTTCAGTTCTGCTGATGTGCAGATTGCAAGAGCCATAGGGGCATGGCTCCCTGCACCTATTTTTCAAAGATGTTGTAGACAACCTGGGGACTGAGGAAGAGGCTTGTCACAGGACCCACACCAATGCTGAGAGCTCTCACTAAGCAATTACCAATGGAAGTATGAATGTGGAACCAGTGAACCAGTGCCTAGTGGAGCCAAAGGAGAGAAGCCACTACAGAGAGTTCTAATAGAGCAATGCCTAGCAGAACTGTATGGGTGAGCCTGCTTTTAAGACCTTAGAACTGTAGAGCTATTAGTATGCAACATCAGCATGAGAGAACTACAGGTACAAAACTGCAACCTAACAGAGCTGTTTCCTGTGCTAAGCCAGCGAAAGTTGGGGGGATTGGGTCCCTGGGCCATGGAGACCCTATCTCTAACCCCTTGTGTCAAAGTTGTGGGGCATGAAGTCAAAGTAGATTCTTCTCATATGTTAATTAAGATTTAATATTTAATACAATTGTTTTGGAATCTGGGCTTATACTAGGACCCTTTCTTCTTGTCTATTTCACCCCTTTTTAAATGGAAATACTCATTCCACAATTGTATTTTTGGAAATGTATAATTTGTTGAATTGTACATGCTCATAGCTAAGGGGAATCTACTTAAGTTTGATTCATGCCTTGAGTCTCAGCCATACCTGATTTAGATGAGACTCTGGGCTCTGGAGTTATGAGTTAAGACTGGAATAAATTAAGATTTGGGGAGCAATGTAATGTAATGAATGTCTTTTGCATTATGAGGACATGGATTTGGGGGTACAGGCATGAAATTCTATGGTTTGAATACATCCCCAAATTCATGAGTTACAAACTTAATTCCCAATGCAACAGTGCTAGAAAGTGGTACCTCATACAAGTAATTATGTTATGAGAACTCTGCCCCTATGCTTGATTTAATCTCACTATCAAAGGAGTGGCTTAGTTATCACAAGAATTGATGTATTATAAAAGTGAGTTTGGTCCCAGTCTGCTTGCTCTCTGGCTCTCACACTTTCTGCCTCGTTTGCCTTTTGACATGGATGATACAACACAAAGACCCTTGCCAGATGCCAACATAACACTCTTGGACTTCTTAGCTTCCATAACTATGAACTAAATAAATTGCTGTTCTTTATAAATTAGCCAGTTTCATATATTCTGCTATAGCAGCAGAAACTGAACTAAGATAAGACTATAGCATAGTACCAGATGCAGTTTCCATTACTGTAAAATGCATTTTTGTAGCCCCATATTTAGAACAGGGTGTGAAGTGTAAAACACACCAATAAACTTCCTTCACTGAATTTAATTCATTAGCTGCCAGTATTAGATGAAGAAATAGAGCATATACTTTAAAGAACACGACCTATTGATGTTTCAAAATAAGATTTGCACCATTCCTTCACACAGTCATTGATGAATCAGTGACAGGGTAAGTGAATAAAACACACAATAACATAAGGTAACAAATGTCAAATGAAAGCTGAGAGAAACTGATGGTAGGTGCTCTAAGACAATGAATCTTACTTCCCATCAGCCCTCACATACTCACCATAGCAACACTTGACCCAACAAATTACAGCAGGTTCAGCAGTACAGCTGTTAAAGAAAGCAAGACTATTTATGCCTCAGTAGATCAATATTTCAAGCATAGGAAGAAGGGTTTTACTCTTGTAAGCTTCAAAGAGCCATGGGAAGAATGGCAGTAAAAACTGATATCCTGTAGCTATGTGCATAACTCCCTTCTTTCTGTATACATAAAGGATTTTTGACTATGATTTGGATCCATCAACTTAGATATGCTTCATTAAATACCGTTACTATTAGCTGTTACAACATGCCAATTCTAGTAGCTAACATTTAGTCAGGAAGACAGTAACTTGGTAGAGATCCATTTGGTCCTACAGTAAGTGCCCACAGCAGAGTGCAAGTCAACGTTGGTTGGTCTCACCAATCTTGGTTGATTTGGCTTCATAGACCCCCATGGGAATTTCTAGAAGATATTCTTATGATATGCTGCCCACCTGCCCCCTACTCATCTGTCACTGGATATTTATCAGCTTCGTCTTTCTGTGTATTAGCATACAAAGAGGGACTGCCTAGATTAATTGGCAGGATAATACCTGTGGCTTACAAACAGGAGACGAAGAGCAGTTGTAGCAAACTGAACCATATGTATATAAAGCCTTCATCGTAGAATTCTGGGGTCCCTGGGGAAATCACAAAAATGCTTAAACTGCTATTGTTTATAAAGATGATAATAGAAGGTCTAGATAGGCAGGTACAACACACACACATACACACATACACACAAAACACAATTTAAAAGGAATACAGAAATACTGTATTTGACAAGAAATTGAAGCACCATTTACCAAACAAATGCTGCTAACAGCCACAGTTTCAGAAATATCTCAGTTAACGTCTTGAACAATGCTTCTAAGCCAGATAGAAAGCCGAGCACCCAAACAGCAGTGGGAGATCCGTGTAACCAAGCAGCTCATGTCTATTGACTCGGCTCTGAATGATTACCTTCATTTACTTGCTTTATGACATTACTCATGCCATTTAACCACTCGGGCATGTATTCTCTCATCTATAAAAGGAGGCAAAATTACCTACTACAGCTCTTAATTGCATAGAATAATTATAAGGCACTAACCCAGTGTTTTATATATAGTGTTTTCATAAATATGGAGATTCTTCAAAATATACATGGTAAAAAAAAATCAAAAGCAACAATAACAAAAATTCTTGTGTATATAATTTTTATTAAAACATAGTGTTTTATCAAACTTTTAAAAATCTTTGTGAAACAAATTGCTAAGAATTATGCACTACCACAGATTTAATAACCTGTGACTATTTAAAACTTTACTGTATGTTAGTAAAGTTGAACATCTTTTCATTTGATTATTGTTTATAGGCTTTTCCTACATTCCTCCTGAACTATGGTCCTTTTTTACTTTGTATTTATTGAATTCTCTATTTAGTAGAGCATTAAGCCTTTGACTATAATGTCATTAAAATGTGTTTTCTCAAAAATAATAAATAAGATAAAAAGTGAACAAGATAAACATATCATAAGAAGCTGCACTTTAAAAAACATTTAAAAAATAACTAAGATTGTGTGATCCAATATGGTAACCACTAGCAGCATGTGAGTGTTGAATACCCAAATTTTAGCTGTTTTGAAATGAATGCACATTAAATTTTTTAAGGTTTATTTTATTTATTTGAAATATATAGTTACAGAGAAAGGTAGAGAAGAGAGAGAGAGAGAGGTCTTCCATCCTCTGGTTCACTCCTTAGATAGCCGCAATGGCCGGAGCTGCGCTGATCAGAAGCCAGGAGCCAGGAGCCTCTACCGGGTCTCCCATGCAGCTGCAAGGGCCCATGCACTTGGCCCATCTTCCACTGCTTTCCAAGGCCATAGCAGAGAGCTGGATCAGCAGAGGAGCAGCCAGGACTACACCATATGGGATGCCGGCGCTTCAGGCCAGGGCTTTAACCTGCTGTACCACAGCACTGGCCCCACACATTGAATTTTGAAGGCTTGTTATAAAAGAATATAATAAAAGTAATGATATTGATTATATTTTAGGGTACATAATATTAAGTTAAAATGAATATTATGAAAACAATGTGCACGGATTTAATTTTGGCACCAAAATAAACTTAGTTTTGCATTCTATTTTCCATTAACTTTTTTTTATTTTATTTAATGAATATATATTTCCAGTGTACAGCTTATGGATTACAATGGCTTCCCCCTCCCATAACTTCCCTCCCACCCACAACCCTCCCCTCTCCCGCTCCCTCTCCCCTTCCATTTGCATCAAGATTCATTTTCAATTCTCTTTATATACAGAAGATCAATTTAGTATAAAGATTTCAACAGTTTGCACCCACATAGCAACACAAAGTGAAACATACTGTTTGAGTACTAGTTATAGCATTAAATCACAATGTACAGCACATTAAGGACAGAGATCCCACATGAGGAGCAAGTGCACAGTGGCTCCTGTTGTTGACCCAACAAATTGACACTCTAGTTTATGGCGCCAGTAACCACCCTAGGCTCTCGTCATGAGTTGCCAAGGCTATGGAAGCCTTCCAAGTTTGCCGACTCTGATCATATTTAGACAAGGTCATAAAAGACAGAGTGAGGATAGTAACCAATGATCCTAAGAGTGGCATTTACCAGGTTTGAACAATTATACAGCATTAAGTGGGGAAGAGGACCATCAGTACACACAGGTTGGGAGTAGAGCCATTGGTGGTAGAGTAGAGGTTATGATTACAAAGAAATGAGGCCCAAGTACGCTAGACAGGGTCTAGAACAAAGGACAGAGTCATTATTAGAGGAGCTAAGAAAGGTGCTATCTAAGCTACAATTAAGTTTTCTGATTGAGAGGCAAATAGAACCTGATAGAAGGGGCTTGATAATAATCTGGTGGGCTTTAGGCCTTGTAAATTAAGAGGCCCAGACCTACCTATCTCTTCACATGGGGTATATCCTAAGGGAGGTGTGAACCTCCTAGGGGAAGGCACTCTGTTGACTTTCATTACTTGGCTGGCCTGGGAGGAGAGCTGGCCAGGTAAAGGCAGGTGGCATCTCTAACAAGAAATTTACAGTTCTGCCTGCAATGTTGCTGACCCTGCTTGGCCATCCCCTCAGCTGCAGTGGACACTTTGGAAGTTGGGCTGAGTGAAGGGCTTTTCAGCTTAGAGCCAATAAGATCTGTGGCTCTGACCTGGGCATCCTTCGACTCCAGGGCAGGTCCATTTCCAGTGATCCAACTCTTGGCAGAGCTGCCAGGGCTCTTCACAAGCTGACTTCTGCTGAAGCCCAGGCTTACCACTTTGAAAGCCACTGCAGTAGACTGGCCTGTTGGGTCTCCCTGAGGGCAGATCATTGTACAGATCAGCCATTAATAGGCCTGCCATCCATTGCTTCTGATGCCTAGCTTTCTTTTCCTCCTGGTTTGTGTTAAAGCAGACCAGAGGATGCAAGTCAAGGGAGTGCCCAAGTCCCATCTCTAATCTTCGATGGCCTGAACTACAAGTCTATAGTCACAGGCATGTTCTGTAGTAGTTTTTCTAAGGTAGACAATGCCCATGAGCAAAATTATATTCTCACTTTAAAACTTTCTTTCCCTTTGGTCTGAAAGGGAGGTTTTTTCTACTTACTGTATACTTGGCTGTTGGCGAAGTGAATCTAGCTATGAGATTATTATTTAAGTTCTTATTTTGGCTATGCTATTACAGAAAAATGTTAGCCATCTCTTTTATAAGGTCTAAAGATTAAATTGTGCGTCCTACAGATTCCTTCATAATAGAATTAGTTTCCTACCTTGAAGAGAATAGAGAAATGAAAGAACAAGTTGGGCTTAGAATAGAGAAATGAGGGAGCAAGTCCTAGATCGCTTGCTGACATTAGCAATATTACATGAATACTTAGCAAATAGTTTCAACCATTAGATAACAACTTAAGAAAACATTTACCAGAAGGTCCAATGCCTTCTATAAATTTTAAGAATCATGTATTTGAAAACACCTCTTAAATATCTAACATGGTGTAGTTTGTTTAACCAGTAAACTTAAGCACAACCATATAAAATGTTTTTAGTTTCTTTCTACCAACAAGTTTAAAACATATGATACAGAGATTCAGGTCACACGAATTAAAATGTACCTTTGATTGATTTTAGCAGCTTAAATTTATGGACAATCTTATCTATAAGCCATTTAAAATAAAACTCTTAATAAAATTTCCCCATGTGGACATACAATATATACACACATATAACATAGCATAATAGACCAGTATAGCAATTTTAATAATAGCTTTACTTGTGGTAAATCATATCTTGATACCAATTGCTGAGCAGTCTTGCGAGATTCTTTCTTTCCTTCCTTGCTTGTCTGTTCAAACAATAGATGTCACAGTTGGGCGAGGCAGACAGGTCGCGACAAGTCACATACTTGTATAGCAAACAAGTGAAGACTTGCCAACCTTGTTTTTTAGTTTGCGCTGATTTATCCTGTCCAGATCCTCGTTACTCTCCAGTCTCATGCACCTCCCTCACGTATCCTGAATATTAGTTGATAACTCACAGATGCCCTTATTGGAAGGTAGCCGTTTTGCTTTGCCATGTGATTTGGAGACTGTCCCCACCACTCCAATGCTCAGACCTTGGCCAGTGGTTGCCTGGTAAGAGAGTAAAAAGGACAGGGCATCTCGACTCAGTACTGACTACAAGGCGTCTCTGTGCTTCACACTTCGCTCATAGAGCCTCTGCTTGTTTACCTGTACTCCCCCTGTGCTACCCTGTTTCCTTCATTTCTCCTGAAGACTTAGCCGAGTAAATCACTTGGAAATAATCTGAGTCCTAGACTCTGCATCTTGAAACTTACCTAAACCATGATATCCCTGCTAATTTTCGAGAGATTGAATCACTCAGGTAACATTATGCCACCTTACTGCCTAGTTTTGCTAATAGAAATTATTTTCAATACTGTGGAAATACTTATCTTCATATGTCTGTATGCGTGCATCTTCATGAGGGGACTTCAAAATATTCATGAAATAATAGGAAAAAAGATAAAAATTTTAACATAGAATTTAGTTTCAATAAAATCTTCATGAATTTCTAGACACTTTTGTTGTAAGAAATTACCAGCCTTTATTGAGCATCCTGGGAATTCAGCAATGTCAATCTTTTTTTTAAACACTTAACTGAAAAAAAAAAATGAATTCCCTTTGAAGATTTTTTTTTAAGATGATGAAACAGAAAAAAAGCCAGGAAAAAGGCAAATAAGGAACGCAAGGTGGATGCCTCGTGATTTCCCATCAAATTCTCACTGCATTGCCCTGGTGTAGGAGAGGAATGAGCAGAAGCATTTCCATAGTGCAGAGGACTTGGATGGTGATTTCCTGGATGTTATTCTTCTAGAGCATTGGCTAACTTTCTCACAACACCCTCAAAATCACTCTTTGGCCCTCCAGCAAGATAACAATCAAAATACCTTGAACTTCTCAATAAACTGTTCACATGACCTTTGCTCTTGACTAGTCTGCTTTGCTTTTATATATATATATATATATATATATATATATATATATATATATTTGACAGGTAGATTTACAGACAGTGAAAGAGAGAGGCAGAGAGAAAGGTCTTCCTTCCATTGGTTCACTCCCCAAATGGCCACGGCTGGAGCTACGCCAATCCAAAGCCAGGAGCCAGGAGCTCCCATGCAGGTACAGGGGCCCAAGCTCCCAGTCCATCCTCTACTGCCTTCCCGGGCCACAGCAGAGAGCTGGACTGGAAGAGGAGCAACCGGGACTAGAACCCGGTGCCCATATGTGATTCCAACCCTGCAGGCAGAGGATTAACCTAGTGTGCCACCGGGCCGGCCCCTGCTTTGCTTTTGTTTTTTTTCAAGATTTATTTATTTATTTGAAAATCAGAGCTACACAGAGGAGAGGCAGAGAGAGAGAGAGAGAGAGAGAGAAGTCTTCCATTAGATGGCTCACTCCCCAATTGACTGCAACAGCTGGAGCTGCACCTATCCGAAGCCAGGAGCCAGGAGCTTCTTCCGGGTCTACCACATGGATGCAGGGGCCCATGGACCTGGGTCATCTTCTACTGCTTTCCCAGGCCATAGCAGAGAGCTGGATCGGAAGTGGAGCAGCCAGGTCTCAAACTGGCGCCCATTTGGGATGCCAGTGCTTCAGCCCAGGGCATTAACCTGCTGGGCCACAGTGCTGGCCCCATCTGCTTTACTTTGATTGAACAATTTTCACCTCCTGGTAAACCATTGCTTTGAATATGCTTCCTCTTAGAGTCATATTGGGAAAGATCTGTTTCATCTCTTGTTATAATTCTTGGGAGATATGTTTCCACTTGTTTTAAACTTGCATTGAAGGTTATAATCTTGTCTGCAGCTTATTTGAAAGCAAAAGTTTTGGAACCCATAGAGCAGAAAGTTAGGTCAACTTTAGTTTTTCATTCAGAATTGTATAAACCGAACCAATTTAGATGTATTTGGTGTCACCTTTTGTTTTTAATTGTTAGTCATTGGTCCTTTTGAGTTAGGGCACAAATAGGATTATTTATATGTTTGAAAGAGGGAGAGAGAGAGAGACAGACAGACAGACAGACTTTCATAAGCTGGTTCATTCCTCAAATAGCCACAATGGCCATGTCTGTGCCAGTCTGAAGTCTGGGGCCAGAAGCTTCATCCAAATCTCTGAAATGAGTAGAGGTGCCCAAGAATTTGGGACATCCTTTGCTGGTTTCCCAGGTACATTAGCAGGTGCATTAGAAGTGAAACAGGCAGGACATGAACTGTTACCTGCATGTGCCAGTCCCACCCTTCCAGGCATGTGTGTATACATGCCTGTATGTGTATGTGTATGTGTATGTGTATGTGTATGTGTATGTGTGTGCATGCATATAAGTTCTTGAGCCATCACCACTAACCTCCCTGGGTGCGTATTAGTAGGAAGCTGGAATTGGAAGCGGAGCCAGAACTTCAGGCACTCTGAAAGGGGTTGCAGTTGTTCCAAATAGTATGTAAATCACTGCACCAAATGCCCAATTCTGATTTTTGATTGAGAGAAAGCTAGCTTTAGAGTAATTAAAAATTCCTTTAACTATAGAATTATACTATACCCCTAGTATAAATGTCTTATTATCCAAACTTTATTCTGTTTTCCTGATTGCCACAGCTTCCACTATACAGTATTTATATGGTATAATTATAAGAATTTCTTTGTTTCTTTTAGCTTCACCATGGTTGCCTTCCTAAACTACTGTCCATTCCAGAGAACAAGGAGCCTAAAACCCCAGATTCATATGAAAATATCTTATTACTATAAACAGTGTTTAAATCTCTTTACCATAGGAGACTGCTAAGTGGCAATATATTTTGTCAGAACCAAAGGATTTGATATCAGAATAAATATGATTAGCAATACTGATGCAATGCATGGTGACATGCATTTTTACCATTATATTTGAGAGCCACAGTGACAGAGAGGGAGAAGGAGGAAGGGAAGATGAAAAAATGGAGACAGTGAGGCAGGTAGACAGAGAGCTCCCATCCTGAGATTCCCTTGCTAAATGCTCACAATGACTCCTAATTAGGGCCAAAGCCAATAACCAAGAATTAAATCTGGGTTTTTTGTAGGCAGCAGGAATATAATTAGTTGAGCCAACACTACTGCCTCCCAGGGTCTGCAATAGCAGGAGGCTGGAGTTACAAGCCAGAGCCAGGAATCAAACCCAAGATTTCCAGTATGGGCCACAGGCTTCCTAACTAATTTAACTTCTAGGTTGAACATCTGCCCCTAAGACATATGCTAGCACCATTCATGGACTTTTTGTTTCCTAATAACAAAGTTATGAATCTTTCAAATTTCCACATGGAGAATATGAAACCATCTATCATGTAGATGGTATCACTGACATAGGACATTGAAATTGCCTCCTCTGATAATATTGAGCAGAAATAGTGTGCATTCATTAAAAAATTTTCATTAAAAGTAGTGTATAAGAGGTAAGCTTGTTCATGATTAAAAATGCTACTTTAATTTAACTGAAACAACGCTAAATATTGAGTAAAGTAGAAAGTAAAATCTGTAAGCATTCTATACGAGACTGTTGTAGGAGAGCTAATAGTTCATTTTTTATAATGATAATTCTAATTGTCATCTACAATGTGATTATCAAATATATAAAATGTGTTTCTACTATACAACATGATTGCTGAAATAGTTCACTCACCTCCCCACACACAATTATGTTTGGTGTCTCTACCAATATGCATCATTTAGGTCTCCATAACAAGCTAGAACCCTGTTCTTCCTGTCTAACGTGAGCTAATTTTACTGAGTGGGGTCTCAGCATTGACATTAACAATTAAGATAATTTATTTCTTATGGAGTGCCAGATATTTCTGGATTCTAATAACAATGGCCTCTATACATATAGTACCTATCATATGAGCCCCAAATCTGCTATCATTAAAACTCACTTTAATTTAGTCTCTTCTGTTGTGAATCTCTTTAAATTCTCTTTGAGGAAAGGTGCATTCCCTCTCAAATTGTCTGAAACAGGAATGAGCACCAAAAACAAACTCCATCCACTGAAAAATTTAGAAATAACCAAGAGAAAGAGGGATGGTGTTTTAAATGGTAGTTTGACCTCTGAAAATTTAATCTTTATAAGAAAACATAGTTAAAGGATGTGTTGTATTGGGACACATACAGTTAAGTCAGCAACTTGATGTTTCCCTGTGAGAAGTCACAGCACTTGTGATCTCTGCTCTTCTATAGGCTCAAGATGACTTAAACTGGCAGTATTGCTGCCAGCAAAATTTGAGAAGTGGTAAAGGTTATCTTTGATGCTCTCATTCAGCCAGATATTTGTCATCTTCCCTTCCTCCTTCCTATATCATTTTCTGCAGAATCTGACCTCATTTCTTGAGAATACTTTAAATAATTCAAACTACTTAAATAATAAAATGTACTGAAATCATTAAAATATTTTAAAATTGACTATTACAACCTTGAATTTAGTAGGCCCAGGTATAGGAAAAAAAATAAAATGATTCCATCTCTTTTTCAGGGAGCTTATATTTGACAATAGAAAATAAACTAACAAAATAATTAGAAAACAACATATTTATTGCTTTGCTCATTATAAGCAAAGGAAGGACATCATGGGTGCAAAACTTAGAAGAATCAATATATATATTTTCTATCAGCAGGAGGCTGTACAATGGGATTTGAAGGATGAATAGAAGTCTATAATGAAAGAAAGTATGAAATTAATTCTAGCCCCAGGCAATATCATGCTCCAAGACACAGATACATACAATATAACCAAACAGAGAAGTATAGTTGTTCTTATTTTGGAAGTCAACATAAGAAATTGACAAGTGAGCAACTGGCAAGATTTTAACAGGAGAAGTAAGTCAAATTTTATATGCTAACCAAGGAAGGTTGATTTCTTTTTTTCTTGAAAGCTACTAGAAGAAAGAGATCAGTTTGATCATATTTATCAAGATTATGTTTGAAAAAACTAAAAATGATAGCTGATGAGGTTTAAGATATTTAGGGCATATATGCATTTAACCAAAGAAAGTCAATACCCTTGATGACATATTAAGAGACATAATTGTGTAGAGTTGATTGTCAATATTAAATCTGCAGG
The DNA here is from genome assembly GCF_033115175.1 of Lepus europaeus. NCBI lineage: Eukaryota > Metazoa > Chordata > Mammalia > Lagomorpha > Leporidae > Lepus > Lepus europaeus. The sequence continues at coordinate 77,651,522 of NC_084839.1, read as the reverse complement.
ATTAAATTTATTGATCTTTGTGCAATAATGTTAACTAACAAGGGAGAGGATGGATAATTTTTCCATAAGATTTCAATATAGCCAGTGAAATCTTCCACTGTTTCTTAGTGTTTCTACTCTTGAGATTTATTCCCAGAAGATTAAATTGCCTTTCTGATCCTGAAATAAGGAAGAGATGTGTCAGAGGCCACTCTCCTGGGAGAAGGGTGTTGTCAAGATGCTGTCTAGGTTGATACACTGTAAAGCATGGATGAAGAATAATATTAACACTCCAGAAGAGCACATACTTTACCCTGATCCTCTGGGTAGCCTAGAAAGCTTTGGGTCCAAAATCACATTTGCAAACAAGCTCCATAATTGTTAACAAGTCTAAAGGTCCAGAGTTCCAAGTTTATTTATGGTAACACTATCTTCAGGTTTTCTCTGATAACTTTTGAAAACCACACACAACACAGTGAACATACTCTTTTCCAAATTTCTGTGGGTTCTATGTATGTAAGTTTGTGTGTGTGTGAAGTCTTTCAGTGACTTCAAAGTGAAATCTGATCAGAAAATCTGACCTGCGATATGAATTCCTACACACTCTATTCTACATTTGGCACTCCCTGTCCAACTATTACTTTTTTTGCAATAAGTCAGAAGGCAGAAAAAAGTGCCCATGATAGTAAAAATATAAACAAATAAAAGTAACATTATAGTAAAAAAACTAATTTATGAAATTATCAAATTGATGTTTTTATTAGCCTTTAGCTCTTTTCTCACAGTAAGTACCATTACCCATTACATTTCTTTAAACAAGCCAGAAAATTGCACTTGGATTTGAGTAGTAGCAAAGTTCACATCATAAGTAAATATGAGAATACTCTGATATTTTTAAAAATGCTAGTGTCTAAGTTCCATCCCCAGAGTAAGTGAAGACTGGGCATCGGTATTATTTAGCATCTCCCTGGGTGATATTGTTATACAAAGAAGGTTGAAAGCTATTGAATTAGAGCTAAAAAGGATGGGATTATGAGTAACTGTGAATGTAGCACCTTTTCTCAAAGTTAGTTTTGTTTGGTCTGAATACAGTTAACTAATGAGGAAAAAACTTGAAGCATTAATTACATCAATAGTATACATTTTAATGTAGAAATCATTATAGTTAACAAACACTCAGTATATGCCAGGGGCTAAATCTTTACTGTCTCTTAGGTTTGGAATAGCTTAGGATTCTGGTCTTTCATACCCCTAGAAAGGAGAGACGGAAAAAGGAGACAGGGACCAACTTCAATAGATATAGGTTGCTTTGTTTGGAACAAAAAGGTTGGCAACTGTGTAATGCATGTTTAGAACTCAGGTTTTTATCCCATTAAGAAGGGAATTTGCCACTACTTGGGGGAAGGGGGTAGAAAGCAGCTACGGGAAATGTAGGCAGTGGGCAGCTGTTTGAAGCCTCAGGGAACTTTCCTTATATCTGTGTCATAGCTGCCCTGTGCAGTTATCTGCTTTGCCATTTGCATTGCAAGTAGTTGAGAAGGGTCTGGTTAGGCACCAAGGATCTGGGAGAAAGGAAGGAAATGAGACTTGGGGTGTGATAGGCGGAAAGGGAGAACTGGAAAGATGCAACATGTCCTTTCCTATCCAAATCAAAATACAGCAAAGCATCTGTTCTGCGGAGCATACAATGAATCCTAGAGTCACCAATGACCTTGTTTTCTTGACGAGAGAGTGAGTGCTCTATTTTCCTTTGTATAAAATATTTGTCAATCAAAATATAGTTTGAAAGTCATCAAATATTTAAGAATGTATCAAATGCTTAGGAAGAAATCTAGGGAAAATTATGAAGGGATTTAAAGTTAAATATATAAAACATGGCCAAGTGTGAATTCTGTCTCTGGCATGGAAGATAAAGTTACCATCGGACTGACTCTCTGACAAGTAAACGTGCAAATTCAGTATTAAAGCAAAGCAAGACTTCTGTATAAAGGAGCTCCAGGATAAGTAATTACAAGCATATCTGGTGAGGGGACTGAGTCTTGCTCTTACAGACTCTGTAGAGGCTGCAGTTACGTCAATAGAAAAATGCTATCTTCTTAGCCTAGGGAAGATAGATCCCAGGGAGGCCACAACCACTGAACATTGAGGGAAATCCCAGAAAGAAATGAGCCTAGTCTCTGTAACCACTGCCTGAATCTCTTGCTGACCTTTGAGCTATGCATTCATGGAATATTGAATATATGCAAACAGCACAAGTGGAGAGCAAAAAGGAATGTATCTAGACTTTAAGCTGCCACGGGTAGCTGAAAACACAGGGTTAGCATTCAAAAGCTATTTGTGTTCATTGTTGTTGTTAAAAAAAAAAATGAAGTTCCCCAGAAAATGCACAATATAACATTCACAGATTCACAAGTTCTAGAATGCAATGCAAATGTCTTAACATTAAGAAGTAAGAAAATACTACCTATTCTCACATTGAAAAAGAAGGTCTAGGGCAGGTATGTGGCTCAGTGGTTCAGAAACGGTTCAGAGTGTTTGCTTTCCATATATGCAAGGTGTCTTTTAAACTGTGCTTTATTTTATTTATTTCATTTTATTTTGACAGGCAGAGTTAGAGAGTGAGAGAGAGAGAGAGACAGAGAGAAAGGTCTTCCTTTTTCCGTTGGTTCACCCCCCAAGTGGCTGCTACTGCTGGCGCGTTGCAGATGGCACGCTGCGCAGATCTGAAGCCAGGAGCCAGGTGCTTCCTCCTGGTCTCCCATGCGGGTACAGGGCCCAAGCACTTGGGCCATCCTCCACTGCCTTCCTGGGCCACAGCAGAGAGCTGGACTGGAAGAGGAGCAACCGGGACAGAATCCGGCACCCCCACTGGGACCAGAACCCGGGTACCAGCGCCACAGGCGGAGGATTAACGTAGTTAGCAGTGGCACCGGCTGCAAGGTGTCTTATTTCAAGTTCAAGCTCCGCTCTGTATTCCAGTTTCCTGTTTATGGATACCCTGGGAGGCAGAAGTGACAGATGACAGCTCAAACTCTTGAGTCTCTGCCATACCTGTGAGAGTCCTGGATAGATTTCCTAGCCCTTGGTTTTGGTTCAAAACAGCCCTAGAGAAACAGGCATTTGGAGATTCATAGAGCAGAGAGCAGGGTTTTTCTCTCCCCTCCTCTCCATTTCCCTCTCTTCTCCCTTCTCCCTCTCTTCCCCTCCTCTGCTCTCCTCTCTTTCCTCCTCCTTCTCCTCCTCCTCCTCTTCCTTATTTTCTCTTTCTCTCTACACTTGAACATATTGAACTAATTGATGCTTAGAAGGGCCTATGCCAGCAGCATTATGGCATAACAGGTAAAGCCACCAACTGTGACTCAAGAATTCCATACGGCTGCAGTTCTTTTCCTGGCGGCTCCATTTCCATCTGATATAGCTCCCTGCTAATGGCCGGGGAAAAGCAGCATAAGATGGCCCAAGTACTTGGCTCCTGCCACCCACTTGGGAGACCCAGATGAAACTCCTGGCTCCTGGCTTCAGTCTGGCTCAGCCCTGGCTGATGTGGACACTTGGGGAGTGAACCAGCAGATAGAAGATCTCTCTCTTTCTTTCTCTCGCTCTCCTCTCTCTCTCTGTCTCTTCCTATCTCTCTGTAACTCTGACTTTAATTAAATAAATTAATCTTGAAAGAAATCAGTTAAGCACTATACCAACAACTGGGTGAAAACCTGTATTTCTATTGAGCATTTTCACTAAGAAAATAGATAAATAAATAAATAAATCTCCTTAAACTTCAATAACTAAAATCATAAATGCTATTTCCTTGGGGGCAGGGTTGTGACCCATTGGGTTCAGCCTGTGAAGCTGGCATCCTGGTTGCTCCACTTCTGATCTGCTCGCTGTTAAAATGCCTGGGAAAGCAGCAGACAATGGCTCAAGTGCTTGGGCCCCTGCCACCACAACTGAGATCTGGATGGAATTCCTAGCTCCTGACTTCAACCTGACTCTGCTCTGGCTTATGAAGCCAATTAGGGAGTGAACTGTATGATGGAAGACCTTTTCTCTCTCTTCCTTTCCCCTCCAACTCTCTCTTTTCCTCAGCCTGTTCCTCTCTCTGTAACTCTGCCGTTCGAATGAATAAATCGAACTTAAAAAAAAAAGACTATGCCCCAAATATGACAGAATTCATTTAAAGATAAATAACAAGAAGCCATTTGTGGAAGACACGCTATTGGTAATTAACAACTGTCAATAATCAATAGCTCTAAAAATAAATACAAAAACGAAAAATATCTAAGTAAATAAATTTGAAAATACAACATAAAATTTGTGTAGAGTGGCTTTAAAGAAACGTCAGGATTTACTTGTTAGAAAGGAAAATAAGCTTAGTTTCAATGAACTGATTTTTGTATCCTAAGAAGTTGAAAAAAAAAAAAAAAAGAAGCATGGTTAACCCAATCTAAAAACAAGATACTAAATACATGCACACAGACACACACACCCAATGAAATATATGTGAACAAAATTGACATTGTGATATTTGATTATTGTTTATAACTGTTGCCTATATTCTTGAAGAACACTGATTTTTCTACTTACTAATTGTTAAATTCTTTATTTAGTGTAAAAATAAGCACCACCATGTGATTATGAAGAAAATTGAAAGTATCTCACTATAATCATTAAAAGAAAGATAAGGAAATAGGAGGGAGAGTGAGAGTGAGGAAGGGAGGGATAAAGGGCAAGTGGGTAGTTTCATGATATTCTTAAAACTGTATATGCAAAATACATGGAATTTTTTCTCATTATATACATAAATTTTTTTGAAAAAAGTAAATAATAGAAAATATCAATGAAGGAAATAAATAAAAAACAAACAAGCTATAGAAAAAAAGAGGTAAACCAATAGTTGGATTTTTTTGAAATGGTGCAATACAATAAACTTCTACCTGGAGTGGAAAAGAAGGGAGGTCAGAAATCTTCAATATGATGAATGAGATTAACATGTGTTATGGCTAAAATCATCACATTTTATACACCAGTTTTTCTTTCATTTTGTTCTTGGGTGAATAATTGAAGGCTGAAACCAAAAGCAACTCCTATATTTTATCCAGTACCTTTCATTTTTCCTTTCATTTTCACATAGGATCAAATACAAAGAATTTGAGGGTACTTAAAGAGTTTCATGGAAAGAGCCGGCGCCGTGGCTTAACAGGCTAATCCTCCGCCTTGCGGCGCCGGCACACCGGGTTCTAGTCCTGGTCGGGGCGCCGGATTCTGTCCCGGTTGCCCCTCTTCCAGGCCAGCTCTCTGCTGTGGCCCAGGAGTGCAGTGGAGGATGGCCCAAGTCCTTGAGCCCTGCACCCGCATGGGAGACCAGAAGAAGCACCTGGCTCCTGCCTTCGGATCAGCATGGTGCACCTGCCGCAGCGCGCTGGCCACAGCGGCCATTGGAGGGTGAACCAACGGCAAGAAAGAAGACCTTTCTCTCTGCCTCTCTCTCTCACTGTCCACTCTGCCTGTCAAAAAATAAAAATTAAAAAAAAAAAGAATTTCATGGAAAATGTGTGTTATGAAAAAAACTATGCCTGTTTTCAAGTTTTTGCCCCAAGATAAACTTTTCTTTTAATTCCACTTTCCATGAACTTTTTGGAGAAACTTTATGTATGATACCTGTCAATATGTGTATCATAGCCATGGTTTCTTTTGGTCTTGAGCATTCTGGCAAAATGATATTCATGTCTATCATACATGACTTTAGGGACAAACTGCTAAACATGAGATACATTTTCCTTTGAGGAAGAATGCTCAGAATACAGCTTTGGACCAAATAATAAAAATCAGATAAGATTCCAATTATTGGAGAATCTGTTCTATCTATAGAATGAGTTAAACAGTGTACTTTATTAAACTTGTGGACACCTTTTATAATTTTGACTCTGTTAATGAATATTATGTTAACATTTCTGCAAATGAGAGTGGCTCTTCTCACATTTTAAGAAATATTCCAAATAATGGAAAGGTTACTTACATTAAAAATGTATACCCATCCTATAATCCTGGTAAATACTTTGCACATAAAAAATCTACATACTTTTTTATTTTACTACTGAAGACATTATAGTAAACACCCAATGAATCATTTATAATTCTCTTGATTTTCAGGAGAAATGAATGTGGTAACTCAAGAGAGTTCCTGCCATTTGCTGGTAAGACGATGACAATTAATTCAATGACAAAGCCATGAAATCTGGCAGAAAATTATGCAAATGCAATGCCATTTAATGATAGTTAATTTAAAAAGCATGTTGTCTTCCAATTTCTGATGAATGTTGCCTATCTTTGACCATTTGTCATCCATTCCCTTTTTATTTTCATAATAATAATGTGTGTCCCTTTGGGAAATCCATGTCTCTATCCTTAAGAATATATGCCATATATAACCCACCCTATGGGGAGAATGGTAGTTGCTTTCAGAAAACAGCCACTTGATTGGTTTAGGGTACGTGATTCTCTGGTGATGTATTCATAAATTTTCATGAAGTCTTTTGAAAAGACAAATCCCTTGTTATTCAGAAACTACTACTGGGAAAGAGAAAAATAGCTACATTTATCTCTTGGAAATTGCTGGCATACATCTCTGAACGTGAGCCAGGCTACAAGATATGGTAAACACCTTGGAAATCAGAAAAGAGTCAGGAAAAGGTGAGGGCGATGTTGGAGGTGGAATGTGTTAAGAGCTGGGACATGGCCGGCGCTGTGGCTCAATAGACTAATCCCCCGCCTGCAGCGCCGGCACCCTGGGTTCTAGTCCCAATCGGGGCACTGGATTCCATCCCGGTTGCTCCTCTTCCTGTCCAGCTCTCTGCTGTGGCCCTGGAGTGCAGTGGAGGATGGCCCAAGTCCTTGGACCCTGCACCCGTGTGGGAGACCAGGAGAAGCACCTGGCTCCTGACTTTGGATCAGCATGGTGCACTGGCCGCAGCGGCCATTGGGGGGTGAACCAATGGAAAAGGAAGACCTTTCTCTCTGTCTCTCTCTCTCACTGTCCACTCTGCCTGTCAAAAAAAAAAAAAAAAGTTGGGACATAGAGAGAAGAATAGGAGAAGAGAGAGAAATCATGATATCATGAGCTCTTTGTCAACTCTGCATCAAGTTTTGTTTAAAGTATTTAGGACAACTGGACTTTTTACTTACATAATCCAACATTATTGCTTGAGCCAATTGGAGAAAGTTAGCTACCATTTATAACCAAACAAAGTCTCACTTATGTATCATTAAGTCTTCTAATGACATAGTTTCTTTTATCTTTGTTAAACTCGGTTTTGGAGTTGCAAGAAGAGAAATGCTTTTCTAAAGTAGTCCACTTATAATCACTAGTGTACACAGAATCTGCACCTACCTGAGTCAGTGCCAAGAAAGACTTCAATTCCCCTTTGCCCAGAATTATGGTCTGAGAGCCTGGGCATAAGGTTGGCTCATTAATTTTTATGGGTTTTTCCTTTACCCTAGTCTCACATAACCACTGGCTTAGGTGATTGCTTTTAGGCAGAGAAAACTGATTTGCAGTCCATGATCCCAGCAGGGAAAGAGAAAGTTCACTGTCTGGTTAGTTAAGTTCTCAGAGGATGGGGCAGGCATTTTTATTAAATCACGAAGAGGCTGAATAGGTATCGTAGCACCCCCTCACTGAAGCTGAGCAAACCGGATAAAGTATGCCTTATTATTTCAGTCAGTGCATTGCTTACACAGTTATCTAATACCCATGCATATTTGCTATAAAGCTTCCTTAGTACCAGAGAGGGATTTTAATCAGACAAACTGTTACCTCTTTCAATGTATTAATTCTTTCCCTCAGGTCTGTGTTACAAAAAAAATGTGTGGATAATTAAAACCTGAGGAGAAATAACACTCCTTCCTGAAGTGTTGTTCCAAGAAAAATATTGACTTCTTTCTCCTGCCCGCAAGAAAGAAGAGAAACTCCCCATGATTCTGATGGAGACCCACAAATATATTGTCTCTTTGGGTCCCAGCCAGAGGGTCTGCTGTTAGAGAGATATCAGAGGTTGGTAGAGAAACCATGACTTAGGGAATAATGCAGAAGCTCCATGGTTACTGTTGAGTGATGCAACGTAGTCAGATTCATACAGGGGGTAGGAGTCAATGCTTTGGGATTGTGTGTTTTGGAATTTTCAAACCTGATACATTACCTACTAGCTGTGTGGACCAGCTAGGCCTCCACTTTATGATCTGTGAAGGGGAGATGATATTGTCTCTTTTATAGTCTACTTATGATAATCACATGAGATAATGTTGTGATCATGATATTAACCATGGAGTAAACTATATCAGGGGTGTGGAACTTTTTCTTCCAAGGGTCATTTGGATATTTATAACATCATTCATGAGCCATACAAAATAATCAACTTAAAAATTAGCCTACCAAAGATTTATTGAATTTTGAATCCCATCAGTGCTTGCCTAAGCATTGCCAGACCAAATGATTCTGTGGGCCTTATATGGCCCAAGGGCCAGAAACCCCCACCCCCACCCCCCCCCCCGCATTGGTGGCTACTAGTGTTGTTTCTATTATTTAATCTTTTTCCTTATATAAGCCACTTGTGCCTTTGTAACTTAGATTTCTTTTACTGATGCATATTCAATATTTAAATAGATAGATAAAAAGCAAGTTTTTAAGTCCTTGGCTAGATATTGCTTAGATTTTTAGCTCTTTAGGTTAGGAAACTGGAAAAGAATTTGAGGATCTGATGTGAAATAAGAATATAGATCAAAAAGAGAAGACTTATTATACTCAGGATCATCTTCTTTGGTACCCTTAATTTGTTCTTTGACTTTGCTAGTATGAACATGAACAGAATCACTCACAGACTGCTCCACGTCAATAGTATTTTTAATCTGAGATAACATATTTTAAATTTACAATATAGTCAAGGGCTTAATGTCCCACTAAATATAGAGTTCAACAACAACAACAACAAAAAAAGCAAAAAGTTCAACATTTCAGCAGGAACAGACACAGAGGCCATAAACAACAATGACATGAAAGGATGTCAACTTCAGTATAGTCACAGATCATCTAAGCTACAGTAGTATATACTAGTATTTTTTTTAAAAAAAATACTAATTAATTATTTAAATCTACCTGAGAGGAAAGGAGGGAGGGAGGGAGGGAGGGAGGGAGGGAGGAAGGAAGGAAGGAAGGAAGGAAGGAAGGAAGGAAGGAAGGAAGGAAAGGAGAGGGGGAGAGAGAGAGAATCTTGAGAATTTCCATCTACTTGTTCACTCCTCAAATGTTCTCAAGGGCCAAGGCTGGACCAATCCAAGGCCAGGAGTCTGGAACTCCCTCCAAGTCTCCCTCTGAGTGTCAGGTGACCAAGCATCTGAATCTCATTTGCTACCACAGGTTGTATTAGTAGGAAGCTGGATAGGAAGCACAGTAGCTGGGACTTTATCCAGCACTGAGACATTTGTTATGGAAGTCCCAAACAACGACTTAACTCACTGTGCCATGAGGTCCATCCCGTGTTAATAGTCTTGATGGAAGGAAAAGAGAACTGGACTGGGAATTGGACAATTTAACAAAAAGTCACATATATAGTCAGATACACAAACACACAAATGCACACACATGCAGTTAAACACTGTTAATCTTTACTAATTGTTCATATATAAAATAAATACCTTGTGGTATTGTTTATGTAATTCAAGTAAAATAAAGATTTGAGAGGATTTAGAGCAAGCCTTATCTAAACATTATAAAGAATAGTAGTGGCCTAATACATTGTACCTCATCTGATTGATAATACAACAAATAAAAGTAAAATAATTATAAATTAAAAACTAGGTAATTTTTTGAGAGATTATAATGATTTTTACAAGTGTGTGACTTTTTTAGGTTAAGATCAAAATAATGAATGGGTCAGGTATCCTGCAGTCGGTTAGGCTGCCACTTTTGACACCTACATCCCATATGAGGACTGGTTAAGAGTCCTGGCTGTTTGATTTATGACCCAACTCTCTCATGTGACTAGAAAACAGCAGTGCTTGGGCCCCTTCCACCAGCATGGGAGACCCTGATGGAATCCCAGGCTCCAGGCTTCAGTTTGGTTTATCCCTGGCTGTTGTGGAAATTAAGAGAGTGATGCAGCAGATGGGAGATCTCTCTTTCCCTCTCTCCCCACTGTTGCTCTGCCTTTGAAATAAATAAATCTTTAATAAAAAAGAATCAAAAAATAATAATTGTGTTTCGGCTGAATTTTTGATACAACTAAATTTTTATTTGAATTTTATGCCTTAATTTTTGAATTTATCAATTGATGTTATTTTTGGTACTTCTAAAAAGTAATGATATATTTTGAATTTTGTCCTTCAATACTTTATAAAATGTATTAGCCCAACAGGTTAAAATAATTCCTGGAGATGCATTGGCGATAGAAAAAAAATCCATAAAATCTGAAATGTAGATAACACAGGAAATAATCCAAAGTACAGAAAATTCAAAAATTATCTACTATTTCATAGTTAAATAGAGATTGAGACATAATATATATATTGATAGGGACTTCAGGGTTCCCTGGAAAAGAAAGAAAAACATGGGAAAGAAAAATAAACACATGATGTAACTCTCTTGAAGGGCAGGCAGGAGCCTGTGGAATCATATAATATATTCAGATATTGTTGAGTTTACAAAACAGACCTGATTGAGCACTCTGCACATTTCTGTACAAAGCAAGCTACTCCAGTGTCAGTTCCCTGATCTGTTCATGTAGCATGCCTCATTTGCATATACTTTCAGTGCCATGCTTCTTTGGTATGCACATGGAACCACCTTGGAGAACTTCCTGCTTTAGAAATGCATAAAAGTCCATTCCAGGCAGTCCTGAGGAGCTGGGGCAGGCACCCTATGGGGAAGGCCCTTCCCACTTCTGGAGAGCCTTCCTCATTCCTTCCTTGTCCTTGTGCCTCATTTTTGCAGTCAGTGGACAAAGAAACTAGCACAGGATAAGCAGCAACCCAAAAGGCAGTAGCGGCCCATAAAACTGACAGAGAGAGCTGTAATACAAGGAGATGTAACAGGAAATGCTGCTCTGAAGAATGCTGCAGGAAGAATCAGCCACATCTCTCCAAGCCAAGACACAGACCTTAGCGACTAGAGTCACATACCACTCCTGTAACAGACTCTGGCACCCCCACAGCATACCTGGGGGCTTGTTTGGGATTGCAAGCTAAGACTAAGCCCTACCCATTCATTGGTTGTTATCTCTGCCTTCTGATTGGTTGTTATTCTGCCCCCTCCCTTCCCAGAAGGGGGACAGTTAGAGAGAGCAGGTCTGTGTATTAAAGACCTAGCACTTGCTCAACATCACTAGCCATCAGAGAAATCCAAATCCAAACAACAATGAAATATCAAAATGGCTAAAATCCAAAATGCAGAGTGACAAATGTTGGTGAGGATGTGGAGAAAGGGGAACACTTATGGGAGTGTAAATTAGTGCAGCCACTGTGGAAAACAGTGTGGAGATTTCTTAAAAAAAATTAAAAAAAAAACAAAACTAGAAATAGACTTGCCATATGATACAACAATCCCATTACTGGGTATATACTGGAAAGATTTGAGCATAATCTATCAGATACCTACACCACCATGTACATAGCAGCACTATTCACAACAGCCAAAATTTGGCTTCATCCATCAAAGATGAAGAAGTAAAGAAAATGTTATATATATACACAATGGAATGTTATTCAACTTTAAAAAAGAATGAAATTCTACCATTTGTAGCAAAGTGGAAACAACCGGAGGACATGATGTTGAGTGAAATAAGCCAGTCTCAGAAAGACAAATACCACATGCTCTCCCTTGTATGTGGGAGCTAAAATTAAAAAAAAAAAGAAAAAGAAAAAAGAAATATTTGTATGTATCAGTATTGCTGCAAATATATTTTTATAAATACTAAAGTAATTACAAATCATTGTAGTAGTACAACATAGCACCCATATGGGAGACCCAGAAGAAACTCCTGGTTCTGGGCTTTCAATGGGTCCAAACCCAGACATTGCGGCCATCTGGGGAGTGAACCAGCAGATGGAAGACCTCTCTCTCTGTTTCTACCTCTTTCTGTAACTCTGTCATTCCAATAAATGAAATAAATATGTTTTTGAAAAATCAAGTAGCTTTTTGTATTCTTCTGCATGATGGTCATTGAGGCCACTGAGAAGACATATGCAAGGACCAGAAAGGGAGATTGATAATGCTCACAAGTTCTAGAGATAGAAGGAACAGCATATGGTACTGACTTGTGAAGGTGGCAGTGTTGGTGGCTAGGGGTGAATATAAGCCTTGGCCTTATTTTAAACATAAAATGTTATTAAAATAAAGTAACAAAACATTATATTAAGAAATCACAGTAAAATAAAAATGCTCTCTGTAGATAGGGAATTTTCTATATAAAATTGTTATATGCATTATGAGCTACTATTTAAAAAAGTTTGAAATGTCTAATGATCCAAATATCATACTCAGGTGAACTATTCTCACTTTTGACAAGAAAAAATTGAAGGTATCGCTTCTCCTGGAGGCAAAACCCAACATATTTAACATAAATTCTAATAACAATATAATTTTAAAGAAACTTGTCACTTTTATTTTTGAGCTCGAAAGAGCCAAGTACTGGCGACGTTTCCAAAGGGAGACCTGCAGGTGAAAAACTTAGACAGGCTGTAAGCATAGATGAAAAGCTGAGCGTACTGACGTCTTAAGAAACCGATTTTATTGAAGGATTCTGATTTAATTACTTTCATGGATTAATGACATTACTTATAGCTGGAAATAATTATTTAAAGATGCCTTTTAGGAGTTCCGACTATAATAAAGATATATTCCTTTTTTGTGGAAGACAAAAAAGGAATATTATATAATATATAGTATTATATTTTTATTTTGACATTGTCAAAAAGAGTAAGTATTAGAATTGAGATGTTACTTTTTAAAATGTGTTCATGAACTGACGAAGAGATTGGTTAAATGTGAAATCTCTTCTTAATCCCAGATATTCTGAATAGGTTACTCCTTGTAATTTAATCCCCAAGTGATTTGTATTTGATCTGTGAAATTCTGAATTAAGTTAACAGCCCTTAGTAGTAATCCAACATATTCATACACAGTCATGTAATCTGAGCCTTATTTGCTTGATCTGCTAAATGGGAATAGTGTTGTCAAACTTGCCTGCTTTGTAGGAGTTTTTTTAGGAATAACAATAGATAATTCAAGTGCCCACTTATAAAGCATGATATGATATTATTACCATCAGCCCCATTTGGTGAAGGGAAATGTCACAGTTGTAAATATTTCTAAGGCTTAGAGACCAACAACAGACAGACTAGGTCCATTTGTTGCTATGGTAATGTTTATCAGATAGAAGAATTTGGAGAGGATTTAGATCATCTGTTTTCTTCTTACCTGGGATAGTTTTCTTTTCATAATGCATATATCATAATGGAAGTCTATGTGCATTAATGGTTTTAATGATTAATATGTCAAAATTTATTATGAAAATGTTACTAAAAGATTATTGGATCACCAGTTAAATAGCCCTATACTAATTTTTTGTGAACATCAGCATAATAAATTTTATTTTTAAAAATATTTACTTTATGTATTTGCTTGAAAGGCATGCTTATAGAGAGATAGAAATGGAGAGAGAGAGAGACAGCGAGAGAGAGAGCTCTTCCATCTGCTGGTTCATTCCCCAGATGGCTGAAAGGCCAGGGCTGGGTCAGGCCAAAGCCAGGAGCCAGGAATTTCATCTGGGTCCCCTACATGGGTGTAAGGGCCCAGGCACTTGGCCCATCCTCTGCTGCTTTTCCTGGCACATTAGCAGGGAGCTGGATCGTAAGTAGAGTGACCTGCCTGGACTTGAACAGGAACCCATATGGAATTCTGGCATCACTGGCAGAGACTTAAACCACTATGTCACAATGCCACCTGCAACAGAGTAAATTTTTATTGTTAATTTATGGATAATATGTAGCACATCAATTCATACCATGCTTCATTGCTAGTTCTCTATTTATGTGCAAAATGTTTTCCTACTCTCAATATCTTAGTGAAGGCAAGTTAATTTTTCTGTGACATAGTCTTAAATATAAATCTGATAGCCTTTCATACAGTCTTCTCCATCAACATCATTACTCTATTCTTGTGTGGGTATGCATATATATATATATATATATATATATAATGTTTTTATGTATCCTCAAACTATGTGTATATATCAATAGCTATGAAAATCTTTATATGTTAAATATTTAGGTAGTTTGCCATTTTTTAAATGATGGAAATAAGACTTGAATAAATATTCACATATTTTTAAAATCTCTGATTATTAACTAAGGTTAAAATTTTTAAGGCAGAATCACTGGGTTAAAGTTATCCCTCTGACAAATGTGTTTGCATATATTCCATATCGCGTCTTTCCATAAAAGCTTGTACCAATGTGGTCTTCCAAACACAAGCTATTACCCATTATTCTCTCCAATTGCAGCATAGATAATTCTCTTAAAATTGGCTTAATTTGAGATAGGCTTTGATCTAGTGATTATACCGGGAGGGGGGACACCGAATTGGGATGCCTGCGTTCCATACCTGACTCTGGATCCTGACAAGAGTTCGTGCTAATGCAGACCCTGGGAGGCAGTGGTGATGCTCTTGTAATTGAATCCTGCATACCAGGATTGAGTTCTGAGCTTCCAGCTTTAGCCCCTGCCCAGCCCCAGCTCATGTTGATATTTGGGCAGTGATCCAGCAGATGGGATCTCTCTCTTCCTTGCAAATAAATATCTTTTAAAAATAGGCTAAGTAAACAGGCAAAGTAGAATGTCATATTTAAAAATTAATATTCATTAATATGGTATGCAGGATTCAGTTACAAGGTATGGAATGCAGGCATCCCAATTCGGTGTCTCACCTCCCAGTATAATCACTAGATCAAAGCCTATCTCAAATTTAGCCAATTTTAAGAGAATTATCTATGCTGCAATTCATTAATTCATTAGGGATGATAATTTTTGGTCTTTATTAGTCTTTTCTGGTGATTTATAATTTTCCTGTCATTCTATTTTCTTTCATTCATCTTCCATTACAAAAGTAAATTTTCCAGCCAGTGCCGTGCCTCAATAGGCTAATCCTCCACCTGCGGTGCCAGCACACCAGGTTCTAGTCCCGGTTGGGGTGCTGGATTCTGTCTTGGTTGGCCCTCTTCCAGGCCAGCTCTCTGCTATGACCCGGGAAGGCAGGGGAGGATGGCCCAAATGCTTGGGTCCTGCACCTGCATGGGAGACCAGGAGAAGCACCTGGCTCCTGGCTTCAGATCAGTGCAATAAGCCGGCCTCAGTGCGCTGGCCGCAGTGGCCATTGGAGGGAAGGAAGACCTTTCTCTCTGTCTCTCACTGTCTGCTCTGCAAGTCAAAAAAATTTAAAAAAAAATTAAAAAGTAAATTTTCCATTGTTTCTTCTTTACTTGTGTCTTTCTGTTGAAGTAGACCATACATTTTATAGGAGACAAATACACAAAGAACTCCAATAACACAATATAAATTTAAAGGAAAAATGACAGTAAGTTAACTGAAAATAGGCAAAGGAGCTAAGTACACATTTCTGCAAAGAAGATTTTAAAAATGGCCAACTGGTATGTGAGGAGATGCCCAGCATCACAAATCATTTGAAACATCTATTCTGTCCGGCGCTGCAGCTCACTAGGCTAAGCCTCCACCTGCGGCACCGGCATACCAAGTTCTAGTCCCAGTCGGGGCGCCAGATTCTGTCCAGGTTGCCGCTCTTCCAGGCCAGCTTTCTGCTGTGGCCAGGGAGTGCAGTAGAGGATGGCCCAAGTGCTTGGGCCCTGCATCTTATGGGAGACCAGGAGAAGCACCTGGCTCCTGGCTTCAGATTGCAGCAGTCAGAAATAAGTGCAAATTAGGGTACATCAAAAATAATTGCACATAAAATAACAGAAACACCAGACCAGTTTTGCTCAAAGTATTGTTGAAGGTTTTATAAAAACAATGTAAATTAATTATAGAGCTGCAACATTCCTGAAATCCTTAATTCAATCTTTCTGGTCTTTGTACACAGTTATACTTTGAGTTTTCTCACTTGATTGCTCCTGCTGATATTGTACTCTGACCACATAGTGTTTCTTTTATTTCATACTGGATTTCTCTTGTTTTCCCCTTAGAATGTACAACATGAAGTGCTTACTTGGAGAAGCACCACGATTCTGTGAATGTTGGGGAGCAAGTGTAGAAACTGATTAAAACTCTCTATGTTAATAAATTATGAACATGATCAGTTTTATTTTATCAAAATAAATGTTTTCTTGGGTATTCACTCATTCATTGTCTTAATTTTCATTTTACTTGAAAGGCAGAGCGACACAGAGAGAAATAAATAGAGATCTTCCATCTTCTAATTCACTTCTCAAATACTTGTAACAGGCAGTATTGGGCCAGGATAAAACCAAGATTCTGGAGCTCAATCCAGGTTTCTTAAATCAGTGGCAGGGATCCAAGTACTTGAGCCATCAGATGTTGCCTATCAGAAAGAAGCTAGATCAGAAATGAGAAGCTGATACACAAACCAGGTGCTTGGCATCCCAGGAGGCAGCCTGATGTCTATGCTAAATCCCTGCCTCTGAAAATTTAGTAACTTCTTATCCACCATTTTTTTTTGTTAATAAAGATTTATTTATTTTATTTGAAAGAGTTACAGAGAGAGAGAAAGAAAAAAATAGAGAGAAAGTATGTGTGTGTTTCTATCCACTGGTTCACTCTCCAGACAACTGCAACAGTCAGAACTGGGCCAGGCCAAAGCCTGGACACAGGAACTTCATCTAAGTATCCCACGTGCATGGTAGGAGCTCAAACACTTGGGCCAATCTACTACTTTTCCCAGCCTATTAGTAGGGAGTTGGATTGGAATTGGAGCAGCAATGACATGAACCAGTGCCCATAAGGGATACTGGCATTATAGGCAGCAACTTTAGCCGTTATGCCACAACACTGGCCCCCTCCACCTTTGATTTTGCTGTAGAACTATATAAATAATATGAGTAATTTTAATAACTATTTTGTTATAGGGTGGTTTCTATTTATTTATCTGATTTGTAATACGCTGTTTTTTTTTTAACTGTCATTTGTATCAAATTACAAATGACATGTATCAGCATAAAATATACAAATATATTCATTTTGGAACTGAAATTTATCAGGTCTTTGGCTATGTTATCAACTCATATGCATAGCTTTTCTGTTCCTATGAACATTTTCATTTAACATATTTTAGTTTTATGTATGCTAAAGCCTTTAGTTTCTTATCTTTAGATAAGAAATAATCTCCATAATCAAGTTTCACTCCACTCCAGTTAGAATGGCTATCAAGCAAAAATCAAAAAGTAACAAATGCTGGGGAGGATGTGGAGAAAAAGTACAATAAAACCCAGTTTTGGGGAATATAAACTGTCACAACCATTATGGAAAACAATGTGACCTTTCCTTAGAAATCTGCAAAATATCTATTATATGACCCAACCTTTTGACTCCTGGGAATTTACTGAAAGGACATGGAATTAGCATATTAAAGACACCCCCCCCTCCGCTTCAGGGCCAGCCCTGTGGCTCAGTAGCTTAATCCTCCACCAGCATCCCCAATGGTCACTGGTTCTAGTGCCAGCTGTTCTTCCCATCTAGCTCTCTGCCATGACCTTGGAAGGCAATGAAAGATTGCCCAAGTGCTTGGGCCCCTACATCTTCCCAGGAGACCCAAAAGCAGCTCCTGGCTCCTGGCTTCAGATTAGCCCAGCTCCAGCCGTTGTGGCTATTTTGGGAGTGAATCAGAGGATGGAAGACCTTTCTCTCTGTCTCTCCCTCTCACTGTCTGTAACTCTACTTCTCAAAAAAAAAAAGAATAAATAAATCTTAGAAAAGAAAAAAAGAAACCCCTATGTTTACAGCAGCTCAATTGACAATAGCTAAGACATGGAATCAATCCAGATGTTCATCAACTGATTACTGGATAAATAAAATGTGGTGTATCTACGTGAGGGAATACAACTCAGGCAAAAAAAAAAAAGAAAAAAAGAAAAGAAATCCTGTTTTTTTGCAGCGAAATGAATGCAAATGGAGAATATTATGCATAGTTAAGTAATCCAGGCCCAAAAAGAGAAATATCATGTTTTCTCTTATTTGTGGTAGTAAATACAATGAAGATTTTTTAATTAATTAATTAATTTTTTGACAGGCAGAGTTAGACAGAAAGAGACAGAAAAGTCTTCTTTTTTCCATTAGTTCACCCCCCAAATGGCTGCTACTGCTGGTGCTTTGCGGCCAGGATCCAGGTGCTTCCTCCTGGTCTCCCATGTGGGTGCAGGGCCCAAGCACTTGGGCCATCCTCCACTGCACTCCTGGGCCACAGCAGAGAGCTGGACTGGAAGAGGAGCAACTGGGACAGAATCTGGCGCCCTGACTGGGACTAGAACCTGGGGTGCCGGCGCCACAGGTGGGGGATTAGCCTAGTGAGCCATGGCACAGGCGCAATAAAGATTTAATATATGTAAGTGAAACTGACATCTGGAGTCCATTATTGTTTATGATCCTTGTCTATATTCCTGATGAACAGTGATCTGTGTACTTTTTACTTATTAACCTTTTTGTGGGGAATTAAGCCTGTGATTATAAAGTAAATTAAAAATATGTTTTCACAAAGGTTTACAATAAAGGAAAGGAGGTAGAAGGAGAAGGAAGTATTATTATATTTTTATAATTGTATCAATGAACTACATAAAACTTGTTCTCTTGATATTAATAAAAACAAATAAACCAAAAAAGAATATCTTATTCCAATATTGTTAGAGGATAACCCTCCCCCCAAGATTTCATTTCAACAAATAGTGAGACAGAGTGTATGTTAGAGTCACATATCAGCATGGATAATAAAACATTCTGAATATTTCTGCAACTTTCATAAAATAATGAATTGTACTTTATACAGGAAATGGAGTCTTCCAGAAAAGTTAGGAAAAGATGTCAGGTAATTAATTCTATAATGTTTCACATAATGTTTTACTAATATGTCACTATCTCAAAAGTGATTATGGGGCAGCGGGGAGGGCGCTATGGGATAGCAGGCAAAGCTGCTGCCTCCAGAGCCAGTATCCCACTTGGGTGCTGGTTTGAGCCCCAGCTGCTACACTTCTGATCCAGTTTCCTACCAGTGTGCCAGAAAAAGCAGTGGAAGATGGCCCAAGTGCTTGTCCCCCATACCCATATGGGACACCTGGAAGAAGCTCCTGGTTCTGGCTTCAGATTAGCCCAGCTCTGGCTGTTGCAGCCATTTGGGGAATGAACGAATAGGTGGAAAGTTCTCTCTCTCTCTCTCCCTCTCTTTCTCCCTCTCCCTCTCCCTCTCCCCCCCTCCTTTTTCTCTCTGTATCTCTGCCTTTCAAATAAATAAATAAACCTTTTAAAAGAAAGTAACTTAGGGAAGTAAAATAGGCATACATTTTTTATAATTTCTACACTTAAAGAAACTAGGATCATTTATAGAACAAGAAAGTACCATGCGCTTTTAAATTTTCACTTGTACTCTATTTCATGGAGCATTAACCGTTTGACTACAATGTAAATTAAAAATGTTACCCAAAAATAAGAAATAAAGAATTTTACTCTTAGAATTGTGTCTATGAACTACATTAAATCTGTTCTATTTGTATTAATATCACATTAACATGAGAATTGATGAGAATTTTGTTGCAGCAATTATCATGCATCTGCCATGACCCTGAGAAGCTAATGTATTAATAAATTCCTTAAAAATAAAAAAGATAAAAAATGTTCGGAAAAATAATACCACTTCTTTAAGGTGGATCTAGGCTTTAAGGGAAAGATTGGGAGAAAATGATCTGAGACAATTGCTTTATTTAATGTTCTCCAGGTTAAAAGCTGGCAAGGATTCAGTGCAAATGTCTGTTTTGGAATTGGAAGAGTTTGTTCCTGTGGCTACAGTCGATGCAACATTCCGTTCACTGGTATTGCAATTTACTTTTTCATTTTATTAGACAATAATTATTAAAAAGTAAGATCATATGACTTATGCACACATAAAATGAAGATGGTGTAAAGATCTTATTTACTCATGGTTAATGAGATAACCAGTAAGATATTACAATTAATACAGTTAAAAGGACAATCCAAAGACATTTTTTATCAGAAATATTTTGTATTATTTTTAAAGTTTATTTACTTATTTTTACTTGAAAGACAGAGAGAAAGAGAGGGAGACTGATCTTCCACCTACTGGTTTAGTCTCTAAATGCCCACAACAGCAAGGGCTGTACCAGGCCAAAGCCAGCCAAAGCCAAGGCAGTGTCCTAAAAACTTGAGCCATCATGCTCTGTCTCCCAGGGTACATGTAAACTTTTTATAAATACACTGATTTAATACATATGACAAAAACTGGAGGTAGGTTTTATTACTCTATTTTTACAAATAAAAAGAAAAAAGTGACATTCAAAGAAGTTTGTGACCTCAGTTCAAATATATAAGAAATAACAGAGCTGACATTCAAAGTTAGGCTTGTTACATCACTACACTCTAAAGTTAGCTGACATCCTGTATTTCAATTCCACAGAGACAACTTGACAAAGCACCACTTAATAAAAGTTCATCTCATAACAAATCACCTCTTTGATAATGCATGCCTGAATAAAAAATGAACAAATGTAAAAAAGACCCAAAAGAATGCAAACAATGTCATTGATAGGACCTATTGGACACTCTTTGTTTCTTGTGCAAGTGTCCTGTCTAGTTAATGACACCATCGAATCCTCTAATGTTCTCGCAGTAACAGTAGTTTCATAATCTTTTGTATGCATTTGAGGAATCATTGACCACTAGTGTCTCACAAACTGACTCTACTTGTTTTTTTCACATTTATCATTTGTCCAAAACTTAATCCTAATTTTCTTATTTTTATTTTATAACTAATGCTCAGTTATACATTGCCTTGGCCTTGGAACTTGAAGGACTGAGTAACCGTTACCAATTCAAGGAATAGGTTATAACATTTTGAGTGTAACAGTATAAAGAATTATTATTTCCCCTTAATATGTATTGTTCTAACATGAAGTTTATCATTCTACAAGTAGAAATTTTCTGTATCTAATTAGCACAGTTGCTCAGCATGTCTGGTTATCAGAGTAGCTGAGTATAGATTTGAATTCATAGAGAATCGCAGCCATTTAATCTCCTCTGAATCATCTTAGCTGTGACTCATATATATTTGTGTTTATTTTCCTCTAGGTAATTCCCTTTGGCAGTTATTTTCCAAATTGCTACCACTTAGGGTAAACTAACATTTCTTAGCAATTAATTACTCTGCTCTTTTATTGCTTCATTAAATACTTTTAAAAGAAAAAAAAAAGTAGTGTTATTTTTCAGAATGGTGGAAGCAACTGTAGCTACCATAGTACTTGACTTTGCAAAGCAGGGTCTGGATTGGGGAAAAAGCTTGGGCTTTAGTTATCTCTGAATCAGGAGCCAGCAGTGGATTCAAATGGCTCAGAGCCAACACTGAAGCCTGAAGAAATGGACTTACCTGACAAAGACAGATTAGGTTCTGTCCTCTCCACAGGAATTGATGAGTCCATAGTAGACTTCATACAACTATTTCATGGAAAGTTTATGAAATTAGATTCAAAGAGGAAGGAAAAATTACACAGTAATTTGAACAAAAGAATGTTAATGTGAACAACTATTAACTACATAATTAATAGAGGAGATTAAAGGAATGAGGAATTGAGTAGTAAGAAGTAAAGGGGGACTAAAAATGTATGGCAACATAAGATTAAAAAGTCAACCCTCCCTTTAGGAATGAAATCTAGACCTTGCTGGAGAAAGCATAGTCGAAGCCTACTGGGTGGCACAGGAATCTCTGAGTGTTGCACTAATGGAAAATGTTGGCAATTCACTATCTAGGGTGTCCAGACAGTTGGCCATGGGGTGATATCTATTTAAGGCACTGCAATACATGTTCTCCCAAAGGATGGTGTTCCCAGAACTTTCTGGGCACTGCTTACTGCTGACCACCATGCACACTGGGAGTACATGGTAGTGCTTTCCTTCCTGCTATTTCTCCCATCACCATCGACTGGTAAAAGTATTTTTTTTAATTTTATTTATTTATTTGATAGGTAGAGTTACAGACAGTGAGAGGGAGAGACAGAGAGAAAGGTCTTCCTTCTGTTGGTTCACTCCCCACATGGCCACAACAGCCAGAACTGCACTGATCCGGGAGCTTCTTCCTGGTCTCCCATGCTGGTGCAGGGGCCCAAGGACTTGGGCCATCTTCCACTGCTTTCCCAGGCCATAGCAGAGAGCTGGATTGGAAGAGGGGCAGCCAGGACTAGAACTGGCCCATATGGGATGCCAGCACCACAGGTGGAGGATTAATCTACTGAGGCACGGTGCCAGTTCCCTAATGGTAAAACTTTACATTGCGTTATCTGGCGAAAGAAAAAATATGGGAAACACTCAAACTTTTAAAGAGGGCGCTGGCATTGTGAGCAAAGTGACTGCCTGCAATGGCAGCATGCCATATAAGAGTGCTGGTTGGAGTCTGATGCATCTCATCCAGCTCCCTGCTAAAGTGCCTGGGAAGGCAATGAAGGATGGCCCAAGCACTTGAGCCCCTGACACCTATGTAAAAGACCTGGATGAAGCTCCTGGCTCCTGGCTTCAGCCAGGCACAGCCCCAGCCATTGTGGCTATCTGGGTAGTGACCAATGAATTGAAGATTTCTCCATGCCATCACTCTGTGTTTCAAAGAAATAAACAAATCTTTAATAAAAATCCTCTTTCAAAGAACAGGAAACATGTATGGATTCGGAAGAAAAACAAGACGTTAACAGAAATATTTTGTGTAAACAAATTTACTCTTTGCCTCTGAGGCAACATGATGTCACTCTATTAGGTTTTCTTAACTAAAATAGGTTTATCTAAAATTCAAAAATATTTTATTTTAGTTTTAACCAATTTATTTGTCTTAAAATTAAAATTGATGAATTTCACTCAACAGGTAACAAAATGCTTGAATGGAATTTATGAATATTTTAATATAAATGGGCTTTTCTAATGAAATTAGAAATTTTGGCCGGTGCCACGGCTCACTAGTCTAATCCTCCGCCTGCGGCGCCAGCACTGCAGGTTCTAGTCCCAGTTGGGGCGCCGGCTTCTGTCCTGGTTGCTCCTCATCCAGTCCAGCTCTCTGCGGTGGCCCGGGAGTGCAGTGGAGGATGGCCCAAGTCCTTGGGCCCTGCACCTGCAAGGGAGACCAGAAGGAAGCACCTGTTCCTGGCTTCAGATTGGTGCAGTGCGCCAGCCATAGCAGCCACTTGGGGGCTGAACCAATGGAAAAAGGAAGACCTTTCTCTCTGTCTCTCTGTCTCTCACTGTCTAACTTTGCCTGTTAAAAAATAAATTAGAAATTTTATCAATAAATACTTTGTATAAAGTGGGATATATAGAAATATATACATATATATGTAAGTGGTAATAATATTTAGGAAAACTGATTTGGTAAGAAAGATGAAGATGAAGGTTTCTTACTTAAGAATGTTTCCATTGATTTTTTTCACTGTCTTTTCCCTCTCAAGTAAATGCAAACTGTAAAAAATACACTTTTTGGACAATTTTTTATAGTTTGAAAATACTATTATGCTTAGATACATTTCTAACATAACTGAAAGAAACTTAGTAACGTGATGCAGCTTCAAATCTCCTTTCTTTCCTATACTATTGTATTTTTACTGAAGCCATGGATAGTTGGGTTGATATGTATGTCTCTGTCTGCATTTTATAATATTGCACTATAATTCCTTTCTTTATGGAATTAGCAACATGATGTATAATGTTGAGCTCTGGCCCAGGAAAATACTAGTGTCAATGTCTACAGCTGTGTCTTTGCAGCAAGGATATATTCCTGAATTTAATAGTCATTCATATACAACTCAGTCTTAAAGTGTATTAAAAAAAACCAAGGCACAGATAATATGAATGGCTTTCAAGAAAAAATCTTTTTTTTTTTTTTTTTTTTTGACAGGCAGAGTGGATAGTGAGAGAGAGAGAGACAGAGAGAAAGGTCTTCCTTTTTGCCGTTGGTTCACCCTTCAATGGCCTGCCGCTGTGGCTGGCGCATCGCGCAGATCCGAAGCCAGGAGCCAGGCGCTTCTCCTGGTCTCCCATGCGGGTGCAGGGCCCAAGGACTTGGGCCATCCTCCACTGCACTCCCGGGCCACAGCAGAGAGCTGGCCTGGAAGAGGGGCAACCAGGATAGAATCCGGCGTCCCAACCGGCACTAGAACCCGGTGTGCCGGCGCCACAAGTCGGAAAGAAAAAATCTTACCATCAGGACAGTGTTGCCCAAACTCTGGAATCAATATAGGAGCTATGGTATATATATATAGTCACTTTATTCCCATTTCCTCTGTATGTTTTCCTGTATGTCTTGGTACATATCTTTTTTTTTTTTCCTCTCCACAAACTTCCAGGTAGATAACTGCTATTGATGAGCTGAGGCATCTTCTTGGATGTCATTCTGACCTTTCATGTCTTGATGTTTTCCTTTCCTACTTTTATGCCTACTGCTATGCAGCTAAGGCACCAATCCTTTCGTTGATGCACGTCATTCCAGGGTAACACATGGCCTTATAATTTTTCTTGACTCATTAAATTTGCAAACCAATTTGAGGTGCTTTCTTTCCATGAAATTTGCAACAACATAGCATCTTGAATTATTGTTTTAATTTTATAGCTTTAGTGTAAGCTAATATCTAAAAGGTAGCTAATGCTATATCCTTAATCCTCCACATATGATAAGGGAGATCTTAGTTACTCCAAGTTACTCTATAGGTGTCCCGTCCCGGGGGACGTCAACTAGGGCCGAGCACCTAGAATGGGGAATGAAAGGACAGGAGACACAAAGACGGCAGCAAGACAAGGGTCCTGATCAAGCTGCAGTTTTTATTTTTCAACCACACACTTATATATCATAAAGGCAGGGTGTCGGGCGGGGGAAGGAGGGGCATATAGGAGGGCAGGACTTCGGGGGGGGGGAAGGAGGGGGAGCTTATCTTGTAGCTGCAATGCTTGTGCAAGTAGGGGAAAGGTTACAAGGTCTTAAGGCACAAGGTCACACAAGGTTGCGTTATCAGTATCTCTGGCCTGGGCTGTTTTAGCCCTGCCTCAGTAGTTTTCCACTAAGAGGCCACATGCTATGTGGTCCCTGACATATAGGGACTGTTGACTCCCACATCTGTGTGTATAATCTAGATCTCTCTAATCTCTAGAAAGATATATCCATTTGATTGCAAAAATGTTCTTCCTTGGGAATATTATTCCATAATAGAATAATGGGGAGAGAGAATACTACTACTACTACTACTACTAATAAGGAGAGGTGTACAAAATCTTTAATAAGGTTACTTAAAGACATTTTTCACAATGCTACTGGGAATCTTAAAGCACAAAAATCATGCTGGTTGTATCATAATGCTGAGTAGAAGAATAGTAAATAAATGATATTTACTATTGCTATTAAATATAAATAATATTTACTATTAGTATTAAATATAAATAATATTACTGGTCTGGAGGTTGCAGTGTGGTATTTGTGCCAGTATGTTGACATAAGACATTTTCGGGTCAATGTCCGTGGTTTCCTGTGTGGGCAAAGATTCAATTTCATAAGATCATTTGAGGCTCAGGAGCACTTTTTAGTTTCAACTGCTTTCTAGGAGTTGCCTTCACATCTTTATCTCACAGTGGTTTAATACTTTTTGTCTTGTTCCTTAAATTATTCCTCCTACTCTTGGAGTGCTATAGACATACATACTGAGAAAATTATGCCAACTAATTTATTGTCTGAACAGTGACTCCTTACCAAATTAACAATTTAAAAAAGGCTATATCCAAATATATGCTTATAATTATCAGTAATGTCTATAATAAAATTTATATACAATAAAATTACACACATATATATTTGATACTTGCATCTTCTTTCTCCACATCCATTTTAGTAAACCAGACCTCTAATTAATATCCCAATGACAAGCACTAATTTCAGTTTGCAGATTTGTACAAAGTGTTTTTAACCCATCAGTCCCTGCAAATATTTCAACAGTACCCAATGTGAATTCAAATTAAAAAAATTACTACAGTTTGTCAAAATTTGTATTTAATTGGACTATTTGTCATTTCAGAATTTATTTCTGTAATTTTTCTGCATATTCTATAAATGAGCACTTTTAAATTACATATGCTATAAATATTTTCCTATTACTATCATGGTCTTTTAAATTAATATGGTTAAATCTCTCTCTTGATTTCTCTCTCTCTCTTTTTTTTTTTTTTATTTGATAGAGTTAGACAGTGAGAGAGAGAGAGAGAGAGAGAGGTCTTCCTTCCATTGGTTCACCCCCCAAATGGCCGCTACGGCTGGTGCACTGCGCCGAATCAAAGCCAGGAGCCAGGTACTTCCTCCTGGTCTCCCATGCAGGTGCAGGTGCCCAAGGACTTGGGCCACCCTCCACAGCAGAGAGCTGGACTGGAAGAGGAGCAACTGGGACTAGAACCCAGAGCTCACATGGGATGCTCGTGCCGGAGGCAGAGGATTAACCAAGTGAGCCACGGCACCAGCCTTGATCTCTCTCTTATGCTCTATTTCTCTCTCGTTTTCCTTCTTTGCCCCTTCCTTCATTCTGTCAGGTTTCACCCAATAAACCCTTTCCATTAAAAAAAAATTAATGTTGTAATTTTTGAACACATGTTCTTAATTTTAATGAACAAAATTTATCATTTTCCTTTTTGAAATGTGTATTTTATGCTGAATGAAAACATCTTCATCTATTCCTTTTTTTAAATAAAATATTTTATTTATTTATTTGAGAGGTAGTGTTACAGACAGCGAGAGGGAGAGACAGAGAGGTGTTTCACCACTAGTTCACCCCCTCAAATGGCTGCAAATGCCATCTGAAGTCAGGAGTCAAGAGCTTCTTCCAGGTCTGCCAGGTCAAAATATCTATAGGTTATACTTCTTCCTACTCCAAATGCCTTATGATCTTCTTTGGATCAGTTTTTTTTTTTTTTTGACTATTTCCAACATCATCACCACATGCATTCCATTTATGCAATATAAAGTAAACAAAAATACAGGACTAACCCTGCAAATAGGATCTTTGTTCTAGTTCAGTAATGTTCTTCTTTTATGGTCTCATCCATACATGACATTTGCATGGATAAATACAATGACCGTTTTTGTTTTCATGTTATTTTATATAGAAACATAATTTGATACATTCGATAATCTCCCTTTCTTTGTCATTTTTATTTATTATTACAAGAAACTACACTATTAATTTTTATTAAATTATTATGGAACTATTATATTTGTATAGAGTAGAAAATGGTAAAATACTATAATTTTATTCCTATCTTAAATAATGAAGAAAAATTAATTCTAGACAGATTGTAAGTGGTAAATAATACAGTATTGTCATATAATATAACTATTATCCTCATAGATCAGAATCGATGAAAATTGGGGCTGGTGCTGTGTTATAGTAGGTTAAGACTGCACCTGTGGTGCTGGCATCCCATATGGGTGCTGGTTCGAGTTCTTGCTGCTCCTCTTCCAATCCAGCACTCTGTTTATGGCCTGGGAAAGCAGTGGAAGATGGCCCAAGGCGCTGGCCGGTGGAAGCCCTTTCTGTCTCTCCCACTCTCTGTCTGTAACTCTACCTCTCAAATAAATGAATAAAATCTTAAAAAAAAAAAAAATAGATGGTTGGCCAGTGCCGTGGCTCAATAGGCTAATTCTCTGCCTGCAATGCCGGCACTCCGAGTTCTAGTCCCGGTTGGGGCACCAGGTACTAGTCCTAGTTGTTCTTCTTTCAGTCCAGCTCTCTGCTGTGGCCCGGGAGGGCAGTGGAGGATGGTCCAAGTGCTTGTGTCCCTGCACCCGCATGGGAGAACAGGCACCTGGCTCCTGGCTTTGGATCAACGCAGTGCACCAGCAGTAGCGACCATTTGGGGGGTAAACCAACAGAAGGAAGACCTTTCTCTCTGTCTCTCTCTCACTGTCTAACTCTGCCTGTCCAAAAGAAAAAAAAAATAGATGGTGTTTTCATTCAGCTAAAAATGCATGTTTCATAAAGGAAAACTGATACATTTTATTCATTAAAATTAAGAACAGATGTTTGAAAACTATAATATTACTTTAAAAGACCTTGATAGTAATAGAAAAATATTTGTAGCACATGTAATAAAAAAATGCTCATTCATAGAATATGTAGAACACATACATAAATCAATTCTGAAATGACAAATAGCCCAATAGTCAAATAGGCAAAATTATTAAGCTGATATTTCATATAAGAAAAAATAAATGGTATATAAACCGTTATTCCAGCCAGACTATTAACCTTATTAGTTTACAAAACCTCCTCAATAAATGAAAATACGATGATAGTAGTCATCCATATTGACAAATGTATTTAAGAAGAAAAAAAATTTTTTTTTTTGACAGGCAGAGTAGATAGTGAGAGAGAGAGAGACAGAGAGAAAGGTCTTCCTTTTTGCCATTGGTTCAACCTCCAATGGCCGCTGTGGCCGGCGCTACTTGCTGATCCGAAGCCAGCAGCCAGGTGCTTCTCCTGGTCTCCCATGCGGGTGCAGGGCCCAAGGACTTGGGCCATCCTCCACTGCCTTCCCGGGCCATAGCAGAGAGCTGGCCTGGAAGAGGGGCAACCAGGATAGATTCTGGCGCCCCACCGGGACTAGAACCCGGTGTGCTGGCACCTCAAGGCGGAGGATTAGCCTGTTAAGCCATGGCACTGGCCAAGAAATTTTTAAAAACAAATATTATAAAATTTGTAGAGTAACTATAGTTGTCATATGCTGATATTGAAGATTCAAATTTATCTGACCTGGTTGGAAATGGTTGTGATAATTATTCAGTAAAATTAAATATATTTAGTCTATGATCCAGCAATTCAATTTCTAAGTATAGACATATTCTAATTGTGGTAGTTTATCAATGTGTCTGAATATACTCTGCAACATTTATTGTAATATGCAAAACGTGGTAGTGAACTAAGCTTCCTTTTAGAGCTAGGGAGATGTGGGTCAAAGATATATAATTTCAATTAGGTGGGAGGAACGTCAAGAGGTGCTTTGTACAGCAAGGAGGATATAGTTAATAATGATTATTGTATCCACACTCAACACAAAGATGATAACTACTGGAAATACTGGCCTTGATAACTAGCTGGATTGAACCAGTCCACAATGAATGTGTACTTCAGAAAACCATGTTATATATAATAAAAACACCCACTGTTATTGATCAATTACAAATAAAAAGTAAATTTTGTTATATGCATGCAGTGGAACACTACTCATCAAAGAAAATGAATGAATCACAAAAACAACTCAGTGACTCAAATGTATAATATGAAAAAGAAGATAGGCAAAAATGAATGCACTTTCCTCTATTCCACCTGGTTAGTATATAAAAAATCTGTAATTTATAGATAGATTTGGTGGACAAAATCGCAAAGAGAAACAAGAAAGTGGATACCATAATCTCAGGATGTTAGTAACAGTAAGTGATCAGAAAAGCCAACCCGTGCATCCTGGAATACTAAAAAAGTGTTTTCTTGAGGTGAATGGTTATTACACATGTGTTGACCTTATAATATTATAAACTGTACATATATATGCTTTACTGTAAGTATCTTAAGTAAAATTAACATACTGGGATCACATATTTGAATCCACAGACATATAAATATTTAGATCTAGCATTCCAGTGATCATTTTAATAGAAGAAACACACAGATATAAGTAGAAAGCAAAGTGTTCATATCACTATTGCTTCCTTCATTGTATTTCCTTACAATGATTGACTTAAACTTTTTTTTTAACTTTTATTTAATGAATATAAATTTCCAGTGTACAGCTTATGGATTACAGTGGCTTCCCCCTCCTATAACTTCCCTCCCACCCACAACCCTCCCCTCTCCCGCTCCCTCTCCCCTTCCATTTGCATCAAGATTCATTTTCAATTCTCTTTATATACAGAAGATCAATTTAGTATAAAGATTTCAACAGTTTGCACCCACATAGAAACACAAAGTGAAACATACTGTTGGAGTACTAGTTATAGCATTAAATCACAATGTACAGCACATTAAGGACAGAGATCCCACATGAGGAACAAGTGCACAGTGGCTCCTGTTGTTGAACCAACAAATTGACACTCTAGTTTATGGCGCCAGTAACCACCCTAGGCTATCGTCATGAGTTGCCAAGGCTATGGAAGCCTTCCAAGTTTGCCGACTCTGATCATATTTAGACAAGGTCATAAAAGACAGAGTGAGGATAGTAACCAATGATCCTAAGAGTGGCATTTACCAGGTTTGAACAATTATACAGCATTAAGTGGGGAAGAGGACCTTAAACTTCTTTCTTTGTAACTAGTTTGAAATTTTCTAAAGTTTAACCTTTTATCTTACTCAGCCATTTTCAAAGCTTACATGGCTTTTGTCATTAATGAATTAATCAATGCACAAAATAATTAGGGATTAAGTGAATATAAACAGTGCATATAAAGTACTCTAGGAGATCAGAGGAAGGAGAGATGATTTTTATCAAGGGTTCATGGAAGGTCTTAAGAGGGATGTCATTATCTCTGTTACTGTGATTTGGAGGAGAAGTGAGAATTAGGGTAAAACATATCTTAAATAAGTAGAGGCATTTTAGAAAGAACTCTTTGTACAATAAATGGACTGTGAAGGGGAGAGCAGTGTGTAAGTTGAATATCAACTGTGGTTAATCATTCATTTATTTGCCCATGGGATTAAACACAGTTCTGTGCATTGTTGATGGGGATAATTTATAGATAGAATTTCTTTTCATAATAGAGATACTCCCAAATATTAATATATAATTTTTAAAGATTTATTTATTTGTTTGAAAGGCAGAGTTACACACAGCAAGGGAAAGAGAGAGACTGCGACAGAATGAGAGCCCTTCCATCAACTGGTTCACTCCCCATTTCTGGTTGCAGAGGAGAGAGCAGTTGCCAGAGCAAGTTTCATGGGTTCTTTTCCTCAGATCAGTACAGAAATAAAAAGCTGGGAAGCAATTTGCAAAGAGGAAGAAACTTTTGGTAGAAAAGCGTGTGGTCTGAGAGGAGAGCTGGCAGAGTTCCTGAATGGGACGCTGGCTTTCAGGAAGTGCCCAGGATTTTTAAGGCATTATTGTTGTTGTTGTTTTTAATTGGGTCATTCTATGGGGGTGTCCATTGGACAGAGATTATACATACTGTATGTTGATTGGCTTGGGGCTCATAGACATAGCAGGAATCTCTTGGAATAAAACAATTCTCCTTAAGGGCTCAGCCCCCTGCTCTGCCAGCTCTGGGTGAAAGATTGCAACTACCCTGAAGGTGTGATTTAAGGGCACAAGGTCACACAAGATAGCAGCAGCCAGTCTGACTCTCCCTGGTGGCTCAGCCCCTTCTGCTGCCAGCTCTAAGTGAGAGGTTGCAACCACCCTGAAGTTGTGATTTAAAACCAGAAGGTCACACATACAGCACAAGGAGCTATAGTGGGGGAGATACCGACCAATCTGGAAACAAGCTTTCCAGCCACAGCTGACAGCCAGCTTGTGAAGGACATTCTACCTATGTCTGAGAGGCCCACAGACCTCTAGCCCCACTGGACAGCCTCAATCCCCAAACAGCAGCAAGGGAAAGCCAGGAGCCAGGAGCTTCTTCCCAGTCTTCCATGTGGATGCAGGGGCTCAGGCACTCGGGCCATCCTCCACTGCTTTTCCAGGTGCTTTAGCAGGGACATGGATGGGAAGTAGAGCAGCCGGGACTCAAACCGAACCAACAGCCATATGGGATGCTGGTGTCACCAGTAGTAGTTTTAACCCTATACCACAATGTCAGCCCCTAAAAATTGTTCTGCAAGTTATAAGTTAATTAGAAGAGATAAATTACTTGTGATAGACCTTATATAAAACAATGCTGAACAATTGAATCAAAGACTTAGGAAAAACTAGAGACTAGATGATGGAGTTTGAAATATAAAGTTTTAAAAGTTGTCCTCTCCACGTGCTTGAAGCAAAAAAAAAAAAAAAAAAACATTTGCTTTGTGAAGTAGATTTTTGTTCCTGATTTTGTTCCCTTTAGTCTTCCTTCAAGAATCTTGCCCAATATGTGTCACATGGAAGGTAAAGATTGTGGCTGGGGAACCATGTGTCAGAAACAATAGTAGGGAAGCAAAGTGTTTTCTCATTCTCAGAACAAATATTAAGACAGAAAAATAATGGTGTCATTAAATCTTAACAGATAGAATGTAAGTTCAAAGGTTTCCACAGTAAACCCTATATTGTGGAAACTAGGTTACAAGTGGTGACATTGAAAGAGTTTGGTATACATAACAGTCTAATTTCTTGCATTAGATAGTAAATGTTTAATACTTCTTGAGACAATGTACAAAATAAAATTAAAAAGTGCTTTGTCAAAATGAATTGATATTTTTGATATAAATATTTATTGTGTGCTTATTTTCTACCAAATTTTTTCACATACAGTTTAAATTGTTTTGTTCAAGGTCCTACCCCATCATTTTCACTTAAAACTCTGTTCCCTAATAATATACCTAGAACAATGGCTTCTTTGTACAAGTAGTCTCAATATTCAAGATTTCTCAAATGGCATGTTTTGCTATTTATTCTTCAGACATCTGTTGGAGTCAGTCTTGAATCACACTTAATCCCAGAGGACTTGGAGTTCTCAGATGATGGGGAGTCCTTGATGGGTACTTTGGTCATTCCTGTATCAAGAACAGTGCATGACACAGAGGAAGAGCTCAATAAATGCTAAAAGATATATATTGGGATCAATGGAGCATAGCTCATATGAGAAAATTTGAGAGCTATTCAGAGTTTTGAAGTTGAACATAACCCATCATGAACATTTTTTTTTCCAAAAGATTCAGGTGCTAGATTCAGTTTGTATGATTTTAAAATATATGTATTATTCAGCATTATATTTTCTATGTCTCATATAAGGACCATGAGTAGTTAATTAATAATGAATCATAGTGTCTTTGTCTCTTACCTGTAAAATAGTCTCCTCAAAGTCTGTGTTGATGGATCAAATGTACCCATGATCAGTGTAAAATCAGAAGCCTGTGATACAGCTCAATTATTACAATACGCAGTAGCCAGAATAAGAAAAATCATGAAGTATTTTTGTTTCTATGACAACCACATATGGAAATTTCTCATTTTTAAACATGCTCATGAGAACAATGGACTTCATAATGTGGAGTTCAACACATTGTAATTGATTTTAAAAAAATTTTGTTGCTCAAACGTATAAATGTTCCTATTTGTTTTTATGTGATTTGAAAGAAGGAACATATATTTTACTTTCCCTGATGGAATGCCATTGTGTTTCCCAGTTAAGATGTTAAAAGCTTCAGTTTAGAACACCCTCCATCATTAGGCTTAGATAAGTTCCAGTAGCTTATATGCTGATGGCAATCAGATTCATGTAGAACATAATGATTGGACTTATAGCCCTCATGCTATAGGTATATGCACGTGTACATGCATGTGAATGTGTGTGTGTGTGTGTTACTGAGACAAAATTTATTTCTAATCAAAACCTTCTCTGTCTCTTATTACTAACTTGTGTCTTTCATTTCCACTGGATATTTTCTTCCCATGCATGTCTTGATGACTTTTTTTCAGTTCTATGCAGTGGCAGCTCATGTGATGCTAAAGCCTGCTTACCATACCCTGCAGTATATCATGTTCCTATTATAGAGATGGTTCTAGAACATTTGACACCTATCAGAATTTTTTCTTTAATCAGACTCTGATCTTTTGCATTCCTTTGCATTAGATTGATAATGAGCACTTAGGTTGATGAAGAGATTCTCAGTGTGCAGCTATACATTAAGGATCTGCTTAGCAAACAACACAGATCCATCAAGAACATCAAAAAGAAAATAGTGCAACTCACAGATACTGGGGTTAATTATTCTTTATGTAATAGAGAGAGAAGAAAATGATACAATGTCTGCACTTTTCCTAATTATTAAGTTGAATCAAATGGAACAAATGGAATATTTTTATTCTATGAAAGTTATAATTTCATGGGTGGATTTTTGGCCTAACAGTTCAGAAGTCTGCTTACCATTTCAGACAACCTACGTTCAATTCTGAGCTCCACTCCTGTTTCTAGAATCTGCTTATGCAGACCCTGGAAGGTGCACATGTCTGCACAAGTCACTGAGTTTCTACTCTTACATAAAAAACCTGAATAGAGTTCCTGATTCCTAGCTTTAGCCTGGGTCAGTCCTTGCTGTTGTGAATATTTGAGGAGCAAATCTTAGGATGAGAATTCTCTGTCAACCTGTCTCTCCTCTCCCAAGAAATTTAAAAAAATAAACAAAATTTGGAAGTGGTTATTTCATATGATCTGATCCAATAGTATCTTTTGAGTATAAAAAGATGCACAGAACGTGCTACTGTATTGCTCCCAAAAATCTCAGTCTGTGTTGATCCTGTGCTCCAGAGCTATGATTTCCACTGCCTTTTTCACAAATTGATTGTCCCCTCTGCAACCTTCCTCTGATAGAATACTCTGTCACCAGATCTCTCATGGTGAGTAGAATCTCATCCTGATTTTACCTCTGGAAAAGTCAGAACTCACCCTCAGCCCAATCATAAATATTTCAAAATATTACTTTTATAAAACTTTAATAAGGACACTTGAGTTTGATTTGATTATTCCAAAATGGATAATTGCTTGAAAACACAACATACCCTATAAATATATACCATTATTATTTGTCAATTAAAAATAAATAATAAATCTAAAAGCTAATGTCCTGAACTTTGTTAGCTATATTTAATGAATATAGTTTTTATTATTAATGTTATTATTAACAGGCAGAAAGACAATGATCAAATTTCTCTCCATCGGTTCACTCTCAAATGCCCACACAGCGTGGGAATGTAGCCTTGAGCTGGAGATGTAATCCAGGTATCTCATATTTGTTATAGGAACCAAACTTCTTGAACCATCATCATTGCCTTCCAAAATCTTCATTGACAGGGAGTTTGTGTCTGAAACTATTCAGACCTAAACATTGCAATATGGGACATGGGTACCTTAACTGCTAGGTTAAGTCCTCACTCCCTGCGCTTTCTTGTAGTTGAAGGACTGCACTTCATAGATGCCTAGCTCCACATGTGTACTAAAAAACTTCACAAAAATTTATGTAGTAGATAAGTTATTTTTGAGGAAAAAACTGGATATCTATCTATCTATCTATCTATATATTTTATAATGCACATTTTCCATGAACTTTTTGAAGATCCCTTTCATGTAAAGTTCCTTACTTTGTGGGACAAATTTTAGAATAATATTTTAAGTCACACCTGAATCTTTGACATCAGAAAGTGGTTCGCTATCCCTTATTTCAAAAGTTGATGGCAGTTTTCTTGCCTACCAATTGAGATAATATTAGAAAGAGAATCATCAGCCTCTGTCATAGTTCAAGTTTCAGAATAGCATTCAAAATGCCCTGCACTAAATTATATCACCAATAAGCTTTGTAAGTGTGAAAAATATTAAGAGGCTGGTTCTTTCATAGTACTCCTTTGGGCATCTTTATATAGCAATTAATAATCTTACTATTTTCTGAAAAATTTTCTATCTTTATTCTATATTACATCTAATTTTCTAACAATTAGCATGCCCTCTAAAAATTTCCAAATTCATAGTTAATTCTAAGTCAGATACCAGGAAAGTATTGGATTTATACAAAATAGATACAATATATGTAGTAACTATGTGTCACATTTGATTTGGTTCCAAAGTCATATGCCTACAGAATATATTTTAAACTTTTCAGAACCTGTAATTTACTGTTTTTTTACTATATTATTTTTTAAATGCTATATAAGGTATACAAGTTCCATGTGTGTCGTATATACAGATTTAGGAACATACTGATCCTTCCCATCCTACCCTCCCACCTGCCTATGCTTCAAACTTTTTCCTCCTCCCTTCCTTATTCCCACTCTTAATTTTTATGAAGCTCTATTTTCAGTTTATTTTATACTCATAAGGTTGACCCTACACTAACTAAAGCATTCAACAAATAGTTTGAACAAAAACTCACTGTTCCTCAACAGTAGAGACAAGGGCTATAAACAATCACTGAATCTTAAAATGTGAATTTCACTGTAATACATTACATTTTAGGTACTCTATTAGTTACGCCAGATCAGGGATAGTATATGATATCTGTCTTTTTGAAGCTGATTTATTTCACTAAGTGTAATGGTCTTCAGTTATATCCATTTTGTTGCAAAAGACAGGATTTCATTTTTTTTTACATCTGAGTAGTACTCCATAGTGTATGTATAGCATAATTTCTTTATCCAGTCATCAAATGATGGACATCTGGGTTGATTCCATATCTTAGTTATTATGGATTGAGCTGCTATAAACATAGG
Source organism: Lepus europaeus (assembly GCF_033115175.1). Lineage (NCBI taxonomy): Eukaryota > Metazoa > Chordata > Mammalia > Lagomorpha > Leporidae > Lepus > Lepus europaeus. The sequence goes on along the minus strand of NC_084839.1, from coordinate 77,614,877 downwards.
GTATAGATCACTCTTTCATATACTGATTTATTTTTGTTTGTGTAAATTCCTAGGAGTGAGATTGCTGGGTCTTATGGTAGGTCTATATTCAGATTTCTAAGTTATCTTCATAATATCTTCCACAGTGGCTGCATCAGTTTACATTCTTACCAGCAGTGGATTAGGGTACCTTTTCCTCCACATCCTCACCAGCATTTGTTGTTTGTTGGCTTCTATATGGCAGCCATTCTAACTGGGGTGAGGTGGAACCTCGTTGTGATTTTGATTTGCCTTTCCCTGGTGGTTAGTAATCCTGAGCATTTTTCAAGTGTCTGTTGGCCTTTTGAATTTCCCCCCTTGAAAAACGCTTGTTCAAATCCTTTCCCCATTACTTAACTGGATTGTTTTATTTGTTGTTGACTTTCTTAAACTGTTTATAGATTCTGGATATTAACCCTTTATTGGTTGCATAGTTTGAAAATATTTTTTCTAATTCTATTGGTTGCCTCTTAACTTTACTGAGGGTTTCTTTTGCAGTACAGAAGCTTCACAGTTTGATGTAATCCCACTTGTCAATTTTGGCTTTGATTGCCTGTGTTTCTGGTTTTTTTTTTTCAAGAAGTCTTTGCCTATGCCAATGTCTTGAGAGTTTCTCCAATATTTTCTAGTAATTTGATGATATTGGGTCATAGATTTGGGCTTTTGATCCATTTTGAGTATAGGGGTAAGGTAGGGCTCTTGCTTCATACTTCTGCATGTGGAAATCCAGTTTTCCCAGCACCATTTGTTGAAGAGACTGTCTTTGCTCCAGGGATTGATTTTAGTTCCTTTGTCAAATATAAGTTGGTTGTAGATGCACGGATTGATTTCTGGAGTTTATTCATTATCTTTGTCTACACATCTGTTTTTGTGCCAGTACCAGGCTCTTTCAATTATAATTGCCTTCTAAGATGTCTTGACATCTTGTGTTGTGATGTCTCTGGCTTTGTTTATGTTGTATAAGATTGCTTTAGCTATTTGGAATCTCTTGTTTTTCAATATGAATCTTAGCCTTTTTTTCTAGATCTGAGAAGAATATCATTAGCGTTTTGATCAAGATTGCATTGAATCATCTGTATATTGCTTTTGGTAGTTTGGACATTTTGTTGATATTAATTCTTCCAATGCATAAACATGGAAAATTTTTCCATTTTTGTTTGTTCTTCTATTTCTTTCTTTAATGTTTTATAATTTTCATCATAGAAATCTTTGACATCCTTCATTAAATTTATTCCAGGGTTGCTCAACTTGACCACTTGATCTAATCTATGGTGGTTTGAGGGCTGTCAGCTGAATTCATCTGGAGAGTAACATATCACTGGGGATTGACATTGAATGTAGACTGGATTTACACAAGAGGCTCTTCCTGTGGCTTTTCTGTGGGAATTAGGTTGGCACCTTTCAGTATGGTTGACTGAAAAATATTTGTCTCAAGAAAGAAAGTGAGCAAGAAGCCTTTTTCAGCTTAGCATGAGCATTGACATTACATGGTATGAGCAGTTTATGATTAAAATCTTCATATAAACTGATGTGGCTGTTTTGTTAAATATGATCCACTAGATTAGTCTAGACTCTCCAGCCCCTACTGACTTGACAACTGATATCAGTGTTTTAAATAATTACATATGACACCAGTGACATAAATAGAACAAATGAGCTCATTCACAATCCAATCCAATCCAAGATACTGTGAGCTGAAATAATGGTTGTTTCAAATGTCTGTGTTTTGGAATGCCTTGCTATGTACTAAAGCATGATATGCTGATTGATATTGAGAGGGATAATACATTCATAAGAAAAACTATAATAGGTTGAGGAAAGCTAGTGGCAATGGATGGAAAAGCAATGGAGAAATTGTGAGAGACACTGAATAGTTGTAAAAAGAATGGTGAAGAAACTTAAGAGAATGTGGACAAGGGTGAAGAGTCCTACCTTTATATGACATGCCTGCTAGTGCCATACCCATAAGGTATTCTTGGTTTACCTACTTCAGTGAAGAAACATGATAATGCCCTCTCATCTCTAACATTGTTGCTGTTTTCTAATATACTGTTTTTTTTTTAAGATTTATGGATTTATTTGAAAGTCAGAGTTACACAGTGAGAAAAGGAGAGGAAAAGAGAGAGCGAGGTCTTCCATCCACTGGTTCACTACCCAGATGGCTGCAATGGCCGGAGCTGTGCTGATCCGAAGCCAGGAGCCAGGAGCTTCTTCTGGGTCTTCCATGCAGATACAGGGACCCAAGGACTTGAGCCATCTTCTAGTGCTCTCCCAAGCCATAGCAGAGAGCTGGATTGGAACTGGAGCAGCTGGGTTCAAACCAGCACCCAAATGGGATGCTGGGACCACAGACAGTGGATTTACACGCTATGCCTCTAATATGCTTCTACCAGCTAATGTGGTAACCTCTAGAAAACCTGAGTGTCCTCCTTCACCTAAAGCTCCAGAAATACCTTGTGAAATTTATACATTCAATTTTAAAAATCTATATGCTATATTTACTTTATCTAGACTGCTCAGAAAATGAAAATGTAGAGACTCTTGATATGATAGCCCTTGTAATTCTTCCAAAATATCCAATGTTCTGAGAATCTGCCTGTTTTATGCATGCATAAATCTTGGTGCATGTAACAGAAGTAAATTCAAAGTTGCTTATAAAATGGCACATTTAACTGAAGGAACTTAAGTAGATCTGGTTCAAGATGCTACTCTGTGCTTAAATTATTATGTTCTGTTATATTAGCACTATTTATCTTTTTATAGTAGCATCAGTTCTCTTCAACTGTATACCTGTTTACTCTTTATTTAATATCCTTTGTGCATATATCAACACCAGAAAGTAGAGGTCATTTTCTCTGATATTGTTATCGGAAGATGTAGCAGGATAAGGCTCTGCTTGGGTCTGCAGGTATCACCTGACCATATTGTACCAGTTATGTAACCAGGAGCATTAAATCCTCAGATAGTCGTCCTAGGTCCCCTAACTACTTACACCAGCAATGACTAGAAAGACTTAGACCCATCACAACATTATGACATGTGAATATATTAGAGCTGCCTTCTCAAATAAATGCTAGATACATTTATATGTCTACTCTAACTTCAACATCTTGTCAAATGTGATATCCCAATTTCACCTCTTAGCGGCATCATTAACTTTGTTTGCCTTCTCTTATTACAATTTTTAGGTTAAAAAAAAAAATCACTGGAAAATCTTGATGGCCTTTAAGGTACCTCATGCTCCTGAGATATTGCAGCTAAAATGGGCTTCTAATGCTCCAAACCTTGTTAATGTGCAATGACTAATTCATTTTAAGGATGATAAATCTTAGCCTAGCCTTCACCGCTCTTTTCTGTGGGAAAGTTTGGGAGATGATTGAGATTGTCCACAATCTCAAAGATAATAAAAAAGAGGTTGTTGGGGTGACAATGTTGAAATTTTAAAAAACTGAAGTTTGAGTTTCAGCAATTCAAATTCTAATCTTTTTTACTCAGAAACTTCATTTCTGGAAGCATTTCCTCCATAAATGTGCCTTAGTTATTTATTCAAATTTGTCTTTTGGCATGCCATGCAAAAACATTTTCCACCCTAAAGTCACATACATCATTAGGAACATTGAACAAAAGCTTCCACCTGCTTATAGCAAAACAGTATTAGTCTACTAAGGGCTCGGCACTGCAGCACAGAAGGTTAAGCCCCTGCCTGCAGTGTCCACATTCCAGCTGTTCCACTTCCAATTCAGCTCCTTGCTGATGCACCAGGGAAAGCAGTGGAAGATGACCCAAGTGATTGAGCCCCTGTACCTGCATGAGAGATTCTGAGGAAAATCCTGATTCTGGCTTCAGCCTGGCCCAGCCCTGACCATTGCAGCCATTTGGTGAGTGAACTAGGGGATGGAAGTCTCTCTCTCTCTCTCTCTCTCCTTCCCTCTCTCTCTCTTCTCTCCCTGTATATCTTCCTTTCAAGTAAATAAAATAAATCTTGAAGAAAAAAAGGTAATTCTATTCTATGTTGAAATAATTGGTAATGATCCCAAGGTTATTTTAGTGCATGTCTAGTTGAACAGGTTTAAATAAATATCTTCTGAAGTTCTGAAAACTGATACCTGAACAGGATTAAGTTGGTTAGGAAAATATATGCATGTGTGCTTGCTTGTATGTGTGTGTGTATGCATGTGCACATGCTTGAGAAGTAGCTGGACATGGAAACTAGGGAAGAAGAGATTGTAAGAGAGAGAGAAAAGGAATTAAAGTCTATTTAATAAGATTTTATAGAACTAATGCTTTCAATTGATAAGATAAAACTGGACAAAGGAAAAAATCTAAAGTTCAAATATATCAGCCAATTAATGTGCACTACTATTGATTATTTAGAAACTAAAAGGATCAGAACAAGTCAACTACAAATATTAAGGTGGTCTAATTAAAACTGATCATTAATTCTTGAAGAGATGCCAAGAGAAATCCACAAAGTTTCCTTTTATATGATTTTTACTAAAGCCAAAAAAGGAGATTCAAGTGAAAAAAGGTAGCCAAAGGGATTCCTACTTTTTCCTATCCTTTGTTCTTGAGTTCTCCACTCATTATTTGGATATTATCCAGCACTTTGTCTAAATCCATCAGTGTAAACATGTGTTTTGAGGAATGTACCTTTGATTTTTCTTTTGTATCAATATTTCTGAAAACACTAAGAAAAACATTTCTACATTTTCCAAAACAAATAAGTTGTGACACTTTTTTTTCTTATTCCAAGTGGCATTACATGAGGAAAACAGTATATAAATAAAGTCAGCCTTCATTCTTTGGGACTCATTTTAATTACCTAGGATGCCTTTCATAGTGCTTTGACAGTTCTTTCAAAATAAAATTCAGTCTCCCAGGAAGATGTAAACTCATGAAATCTTTTATGAAGTCCCATGTTTCATCTTCCAGACATATGTACCATGAATCTATAAAGAGCAGAAAGGAACCTTGCTTTATTTATCTTCTAAACTATTGCATTGTTAGAGCAAAAACCAGTTTTAGTTCCCAAATATATATTTCTGTGGATTTACAAAAAATTTTTGATGAAAAACAAATATTTCAAATATTTGCTCAAATATACCACAAGCTAGTATGGAGAATATGCTAAAAATAAGGTGTTCAGCCATCTAGTTAAACTGTCTTTAGTACATATCACAATGTTTCCTTTCAACTACTATTTCCAAGTAAATACAGGCAAACTTGAAAAATATTATAAATCTGGAAAATCTAGTATTTAGTATCTTTAGTCTTTGTATTAATTGCTTTATTGGACCAACTGCTTCTTTTTTCTTCCTCTAAGAATCTGATGGCTAGGATAAGTTCTTACCTACTCAGTGTTTTCCATCAAAATTTATTTTAATAAATATATATCAAACACCTTATGTTCCAAAGACAGTAGCAGGTGCATAGGATAAAAATCAGACCTAATAAAATCTACAGTCTACTAGAAAAGAGATAATTTATTATTAAAATGCAATATAGGTTGGTTAATTAGTTTCTGTTTTAAGTTCTCTATTCTTCCCATGTACATGAAAAAGCACAGCATTTTGTCTCGCTAGCTGTGATTACTATTTCATTTCTGTAGAAACAGATAGAATCAGATGTGGTTCATATAACACTTCTTTTTCTCTAAGGTAGCACCACCAGAGGAAATAAATTTGAGGAGTCCTGCACAGAGTAGCTCTGAAGAAATTAAAATGTATAAATATTTTTCCACTCTTTGCTTAATGTCACAAACTCTCATGAGGTATGGAATAAATACCAACAAGACATTTTGCATGAGAATTTTTCAGCCTTGAATATCTCAAATGTTTTTATTTACTTTTTCTATTGTGACTATAAAATGTTACACATTTCATAAGTTATACATAAATGAACAACTTTGCAACATTTTAATACTGGTGTCGGTAATCAAAATCATCATTTTAAAGACCAAAATAATTAAAATAGCAGCATTTTCTTGCTTGCAATATTTTCTTCAGGAAGCTCCTGAGTATGTGAATGAATTTTTAAGCTTGCATTAGTTTCTCAGTCATTGATATGTGAGAATTGATTTATTTGTCCTACCTCGAAATGAGTAGGAATAGTATTTCAATTCAGAGTTAAAATTATTTCTAATTTACAGCTTACTTCTGGTCATCTGGTTCAAAATAGAGCAGAGCTCATCTGCTTCATTTGGAATTTAATTATTCTGATCAATGTAGGCAGACAATTCAAGTAATTTAGGGTGACCTCTGATGTTTGTTTGCACAAGAAATTATTGTCCCTAAATTATTTGGCAAATGATTTTTAACTCCATTATGGCATAATGTGTCCCATTTAAAATTTTCTCCATTGGGTATTTATGAACTAATAAATAAGCTTATTTATTCTGTTATTATTATGTTTCCCAATTTAATTTGTCACAAAATTGCAGATCAACATTATGGATCCTAGAAAATAGTTGATTCTCAGCATATGTGATTGGATTATTTGTATTATTGTCATGTACATTTTGTCTTGTTCCCCTAATGCAAGTTGCACAGTTTGTTCATTGCTGTATATCTAATGTCCAGAATGCTGCCTGCCATGAGTAAGCATTCATGACTTTTTAATGAAAAAACACAAGAAGACAAGACAAAGACAGGAAGGAATGAAGCAGGCAAGTGTGGAATTGATGAGTGCTTCTGTGGCATCTAGAATTGAATGAATGTATAACCACCAGTCTCTACTCAGAATACTCTAATAGTTCTGTATTCTTAAGCCCAAAAGACATGCGTGGCAGTAAAGAAATGACACTTAAACCTGGGGATTGTCTCCAAAAGCATTATGGCTAACACAGTGATATTTTTCCTACACTTGTGGAATGATGAACTATAGTTAACTTATTGTGATTTCATTGTGAGCAGAACTCTCAGCATGTCACTCACTATCCATGCTCCTTAGTCTATAAGAACAAAATGTCCAGACTATTATTTTTAAAGTACTTGAATGCACTGGAATAGAAACGATAACAGTAAATATTACAAAAATTTTAGAATTTGTCACAAACCCAATTCAGTTTCAATTCAATTTTAGAATATCTGCCAATCAAAAATTTCGATGAATTCTGAGGCAAGCATTATGGCACTATCAGTCAAACCTCTGCTGGGGATACCCCCAGTGCATTGGAGAGCACTTTGAATTGAGGCCTGCCTGTGTTTCTAATCCAATTTCCTCTTAGTGTACATCCTGGTAAGCAGCAGATGATGGCTCAAATACTTGAGTCCTTGGCACGCCTGTGGAAGACCCAGATGGAGTTTCGAGATCTCTTGGCTTCAGCCTGGCCTTGCCCTTACTATCGTAGGCATTTGGGAAGGAGACCAGCAGGTGGAAGAACCCTTTCTCTCCCTCCTTCTCTCTCTCTTTCCCTTCTTCTCCTTCCCCGACTCTGTGTCTTTGCCTTTCAAGTAAATTTAAACATTTTAAAAACTTACTGAATTTCAATGACTTCAGGTACTTGAACCAATCTGTTCTAGTTTGGAAAACAGTCATTAGAAATATTTTACTTATTTTGAAAAACAGTAACAAATGGCAGGGAAGGAAGAAACCTCCTAGTTTGATTCACTCAACAATACCACAAAAAAAGAGCACATATATTTAAATGGAGTTTTGCTATTTGATGTTATCCACGTAAAATTGAGTAAATAGCAATTCTCAAAAAGCAATCAAAACTTAGTTTGAATTTGATGTAAATGGCAAAAGCTCCAGAGAGATATGTTTTATAAATATTCTAGCTTCCAAATTAAGTTATTTTAAAATGCATTAATTAACCTATCCTCATTCTTATAACCCATGTAGTTTTGCAAGAAAGTTCTGCTTAGCATAGTCATAGACATAGGCTGACAGAATCTACCAATTCACATACACCTCAATAAAGATCTTTGGTCTGGGAAAAATAACACAGAGAACTCCAATCTGGCTCTTAACTGTTTCTACCCAGAAGGAATGGATTTCTAATTTCATGAGCCAGATTATGACAAAGGCTAGTAGTCCTAATGTAAATAGGTCAGGAAATAGAACTTTCTTTTGTACCTTAAAACAAGATAATTGAAAATAGTAGTAAGTACCACCAATATCTACCATGAAAAATTGTGAGATATTTACATTTTAGAAGTAAATTTGCATAACATTATCTAGACAGTGTTATACAATGAGAAGTGCCTTGATGAAAAAAAGTCATAAAGAATACCAATTTTTAGTAATTCTCTAGAATTTAGTAATTCTCTCTTTCTAATAAAGGTAATTGAATTCTCTTGTTTTAACAAAGATAGTTGAAATATTCTAGTAATAAATATTAGAAGCTAAGTAGAAAATAAGCAAATGTAAAAGCCAGAAGAGGGACCAGCATTGTGGCACAATGGGTTAACCAACTGTTTGCAATGCCCAGCTACTCTGTTTCCCATTGCTTTCTACCCCAGCTAATGCAGACCCAGAAAAACAGATGCTACCCATGTGGGAGACCAGGATGGATTTTCTGTTCCTGGTTTTGACCTGGTTCAGACCCCAGACGCCGCTGTTGCAGTCATCCATCCAGTAAACCACTGGGTGGAAGATTCTCTCTCTCTCTCTCTCTCTCTCTCTCTCTCTCTCTGATTTTCAAATAATCAAAAAAATAAGAGTGAATGATGTTTTGGCATAATAGATTAAGACATCACCTGCAATGTTAGCATTCCATATGGACACCAGTTCGATTTCCAATTGCTCCATTTCTGATCCTGCTCCCTACTAATGTACCTGTGAAAGCAGCAGATGATGGCCCAAGTCCTTGGGCCCCTGAACCCATGTGAGAGACCCAGATGAAGCTCCTGGCTGCTGGTTTCAGCCTGGCCTAACCATGGCTATTGTGGCTATTTGGGGAGTGAACCAGCAGATGAATGATTTCCCTCTCTCTCCTCTTTCTGTAACTAAATAAATCTTTATAAAAGCAACAAGAATCTTAAATAAAAAAAAAAAAAACTTAGATGTTTTCTAAAGGTGCATACATTTGTTATAGTAGTTAATGTGCACTTTTACACACCTATATCCCAAATCAGACTGCCTGGGTTTCAGTCTTGGCTCTGCTGCTGATTCAGGCTTCCCATTAAATGACACCTTCAGGAGCAGCAGGCCATGGCTCGAGTAGTTGGGACCCACCAGCCATGTGGGAGACCTACATTCAGCTCCTGGCTCCTGATTTTGGATGGCTCAGCCCCAGCTGTGTGTACATTTGAGGAGTGAACCAGTGGATGTGAGATCTCTATCTGTGTCTGTATTTCAAATAAATAAAAGATAAGATGAATGTATAAAAATTTAATTCTCATTAAGAATTGGAGTGATTTTAATTTTCTTATAATTTTTAACTTATAATTTTGATTAGATATAAGTTTTGATATAATAGCAATCACAATAACAACAATAACACAGGCAATTTAAAATATAATTAAACCTAAAGATATTTTTAATTTTGTTATCCTTATAATTAATGATTTACTAATTTAAATAAATATTTTAGGATTGTATAAGATATATTTTATTAATTCAAGTTTTCTTTACTGAGAGAGATCCAAGATGGCTGAATAGGAAGAAGACACAGTGATTTTGGCTATGAGAAGATATCAGAACAACAAAGGAAGGTCCATGTTCCCAGGGGCCAGTTGGAGGGAAATTTACAGTGAAAAACTTAACAGAACAGAGCCCATGGAGATCAATAGGGACAGTGAATACACATAGCAGCTGGCAGTCTGCAGCTGGTGACTCTGGTGACCAACAGCACATGGGGAAATGCTGTCTTTTCAGAGTGAGGAGAGAGGAGGCTACAGTCATTGAGTTTGAGTCTGGCATGGAGAGTTGGCAGGGGCAGGGTGTCCACTTAGCTCCCTGAGCGAGGTCACATTGCTTACCTCCTCTTCCCCCACTAAAGCTCTAGACTCAGCTTGCTGAGGTGGAGCTCCAACACAACTCTTTCGGGTAACTCACTCCAGAGACAGACACCTCACAGGTCAGAGGATAGATTCCTTACGCCCTGTGACTGTGGGGGCCCTGCATTTTTTTATTGTGGAAATCCCGTGATCCTGTGAGTTTTGCATGGGCCATGGGCATAGAGTGTGCCTCAGTTTCGGAGTACTCACCCAGTCCAGCTCTGGAAGCTCAGAGCTCTCTGAATGCTTGAGAGGGACCTTGTGTGGGGCTCAGCACTCACGCTATAGAGCATACAGGAGCTAAGTGCTGTTTGTGCATCTTCGTGGGTAGGTTGCATAGGCACTGCGAGCTTACTCTAGGCAGTGAATCAGTTGATGCACCTAGGCACAGAGAAGTGCTCAGGAACTGAACATGCCAGCTAGTGAGTTCATCCTTCTCCCTAATGATGATAGAGGAGATCTGCCAAACACAACTTGGGAATCTTTCTAGACTGTTGCTCTGCCCATAAACACTGGCCAGAGCTCCCTGGCCTCACCCATCATACACATCTGGATATCTAGTGTGAATTGAAGAACAATGCCTTCAGAGGAGATACCAACAAGTGATTGATTCCCCAGATGCATGAAAGTAAACATAGAGATAGAAGAAACATGAAAAAAGAAGACAAGATGACTCCTAAAAAGAACACAATACATCAATATTAGAAATATTAGACAGTGAAGATGAGGAGATTGACAAAATGAAAATGAAAAGGAGATCAAAAGAATGATTGTGAGATTACTCAGAAACAGAGAGGAGTAGTTAAATGAAATAAGGAAATCCATACCTGATATGGATGAGAAATTCTGAAAAGAGAGGGAGATATTAATGAAATCATCTAACAAATATTAGAAATGAAAAATTTAATATGTCATATTAAAAATATTTAAAATATAAAAAATATTTAAAAGCCTTTACAACAGACTCACTGAACAAAAGAAAGAATATCCAAGCTTGAAAAGAAAGCTTTTGAAATATCTCCATTAGACCCAAGGAGGAAGAGAGGAGAGGGGAGGAAGAGGAGAAGGAGGAATGAAATTGTGTCTTTTGCAACAAAATGGATGCAACTAGAAGCCATTATGCTTGGTGAAGTAAGCCAGTACCAAAAGGTCAAATACCATATATTTCCCTGGTCTGTGATAATTAAGAATGCACCAAAAAAGGTAATGTCTATGAGAGAAATTGATACTTTGAGATCTGATGATTACTTACAGCCTTTACCTCTACTATTGAAGAACAGTGTTTTTTTTCTTGCTATGTTTTTTTTTTTTTTTTTTTTTTTTTTTTTTTTTTTTTTTGGTCAGGCAGAGTTAGACAGTGAGAGAGAGAGAAAGAGAGAAAGGTCTTCCTTCCTTTGGTTCACTCCCCAAATGGCCGTTACTTTACTGCTGGCCAATCCAAAGCCAGGAGCCAGGTGCTTCCTCCTGGTCTCCTATGTGGGTGCAGGGCCTAAGCATTTGGGCCATCCTTCACTGCACTCCTGGGCCACAGCAGAGAGCTGGCCTGGAAGAGGAGCAACTGGGACACAACCAGTACCCCAACTGGGACTAGAACCCACAGTGCCGGCGCTGCCGGTGGAGGATTAGCCTAGTGAGCCACGGTAACGGCCTTCTTCTTACGATGTCTTGAACTCTTTACTAATGTAGGGTTAATCTTGTAAGTATAAAATGAACTGAAATTGGACCAATATAAGTGAAAAGAATAAATAAGAAAGGAAATGTTAGGTAAGGTGAGAGCATGGTTGGAAGATTGGGTAGGGTGAGAAGTATCACTATGCTCCTAAATCTGCATACATGAACTACATGAAATTTGATCATCTTAAAAATTAATAAATAAAAAAATCAAATATAAATTTAATAATGAGGAAGAAAGCCAAAGAGATAGTTATTTGCATAAAAACAGACACAACAACAAGTGAAATAGAATGCAAACCCTAGAAGAAAACTATTGCATCTATGGTTGGATGATCTTTGACAAAGATAATCGAAGAATATACGTTACAAATAGTAATATTTTCAATAAAAAGCTCTGAGAATTGGATATCTACATGCAGAAGAATGAAATTAGACCCCTATCTCACACCATGCACAAAAACCAACTAAAATAGATTAAATACCAAAATGTAAGACCATAAATTTTGAAAGAATTGGAAGAAAACAGAAAATTATTCCAGACTTTGACTTTTTGGATCAGTTTTGTAGAGCACAGAAAGCAAAAAAAAAAAATAGGCAAATGAAATTTCATCAAACCAAGGAGCTTCTGCACAATAAAAGGAACAACAGAATGAAGAGAATATATTTGCAGGTTATAAATATGATAGGGGGCTAATAGAATTTACAAAGAATTCAAACAACTCAATAGCCAACAATGAAAAAAAATCCAATTCAATATGGGCAATAAATATTAACAGATATTTATCGAACAAAAATATACAAATGACTAACACATCCATGAGAAAATGCTAAACATCACTCATTATCAGGGCAATGCAAATCAAAATCACAATGAGATATCACCTCACTCCAATTGCATTGGCTATCATCAAAAGGATCACATATAAAAAGTGACAGTGAAGATGTGGAGAAAAAGTAACATTTGCACATTGTTGGTGGGAATGTAAATTAGCACAGCTGTCACGGAAAACAGTATAGAGGTTCCTTAAAAAACTAAAAACTTTAAAAAAAAAAGAAAAGAAAGAAAAGGAATTACCAGATAATATAGCAATCACACTACTGTGTATATATACAGTTGAAATGAGATCAGTCTGTTCAGGAGACATCTGTACTCATATGCTCATTGCAGCACTATTCTCAATAACCAAAAATATTGGACACAACCTAAATGTTAATGAACAGATAAATGGATTAAAAATGTAAGACATGTATACAATGAAACTCTGCTTAGTCATAAAGTTAGATGAAGTTATATTATTTGCAAAAACATGGATGGAACTGAAGGTCATTATGTTAAGTGAAATATTTCAAACACAGAAGACAAATCTTCATAATCTCACACATATGTGGAATCTAGAAGGGGTTGACCTCTCGGACTTTAAAGATATAATGGTGGTTACCAGCAGCCATAAAGAGCAGGGGATAGCCAGTAACGGGGAAAGATTTATTAGTCAGTACTGAGTTGAGGTTAGATACAAGTAAGGTGTTCTATTGTTCTACTGTATAGTATCTGACAATGATAATGTATTACATATTCTGTAAATAAAGATTGAACAAATGATTTTGAATGATTTTGCTCTACTGAAATTTTAAATGTTTGAGGCATTAGATATGTTCAGTGGAGGATAGCCCAAATCCTTCAGCCCTGCACCCGCATGGGAGACCAGGAGGAAGAACCCGGTGTGCCAGCACCACAGGCGGAGGATTAGCCTACTGAGCCATGGCGCCAGCCTCTAGTGTAATTCTTGAGTTATTTTACTCCATTTGATTAAATTTAAATGCATAGATTTGTACTTTAATTTTTAAATGATCTTTTCTAATAAGCTATACTGAAGTAGATCTTATTCTACCTTTATTATTCAAAGACAGCATGTTATTTTTGACTACAAAATATTTGAATGAATGATGCAAAGGAATGAATACTTGATAGACTCACATTCATATATCTCTTTCTTCTTTATACTGATAATAACATCATAATGTCACAATTAGAAATAGAACATATTCTTTCTTCCTGGGGGTTTATGTAAACTAATTTATATCAGCCATGATTGTCTTTTGTAACTATTCAATCTATTATTTCAGTTCATCTAATTAATAAAATTACTAAATACCACAAAGCAAATGTTGCCATTTGGCTATATTACAATTAATTAAACAAATCCCTCAAGTTTTTATTTTCCACAATTAATTTTATATATTACATTCTCATTGTTTCATTACTTGTAATTTTTTCACTGTATTGTGTTTTAGTAATATTGAATCATGAGGTAACATTACAAATAAAGTTATATTAACGTCTTCAGCAGACATCACCTTTTCAATTTATTTGGAAGCCATAACATTCATGGCATATAAGAGCCTCAGGCTATGTTCCCCATAATGCAATATTAGTCAAACCCCTCTTCCAAAATATGGCATTGATTAGCTGAAGTAAACTATGAAAAAGCACTTTTTTTAACTGCACAATGTTATTTAAGATATCAAAATGAACTGAAAATTATTTAAATAATTCATGGTGTCAGCTCTAGTTTAGTGCCTAGTGATTAAGGGAGAACTCAGGGGATAACAGTGCGGGGGATATGGATGATTGTTATGGCATAAATGTGTCCCCTAGAATTTGTATGGTGAAATTTACCCACCAATGTGATAATATTAAGGAGCTGATTAAACAGTGAAATTAGGCCTTTGTGAATGGGATTAGTGGTTTTATAAAAGTGGTATGATTGAGCAGTTCTTCCATTTTCCCCCTCCACCCATCCACCAAAAGCCTTTGCCCCTTTTGCCATGTAAAAAGGCAGCAAGGGGGTCGGCGCCGCAGCTCAATAGGCTAATCCTCCGCCTTGCGGCACCGGCACACCAGGTTCTAGTCCTGGTCGGGGCGCCGGATTCTGTCCCGGTTGCCCCTCTTCCAGGCCAGCTCTCTGCTGTGGCCCGGGAGTGCAGTGGAGGATGGCCCAAGTGCTTGGGCCCTGCACCCCATGGGAGACCAGGAGGAAGCACCTGGCTCCTGCCTTCGGATCAGCGCGGTGCGCCGGCCGCGGTGGCCATTGGAGGGTGAACCAACGGCAAAAAGAAGACCTTTCTCTCTGTCTCTCTCCCTCACTGTCCACTCCGCCTGTCAAAAAAAAAAAAAAAAAAAAAAAAAGGCAGCAAGAAGGTACCAGCATGTCAACAGCGAGCTGCCCTTCCCAGATAGCAGTTCAGCTGTTGCTTTTATCTTGCACTTCTCAGCTTCTTATCTGTAAGAAATCAATTTCTATTACTTATAAATTACTCAATCTGTGTAGCAGGAATGGGCTGAAACATTGGTCAGGATGCAAAATATGTATGAGATAACAATTTGGGTAATTTGGCTCCAAAATTGGCTGGCATCAGGACCTGACTTTTTCACCTTAGATTGTTCTAGTCTTCCCCACTATTACCTATGCCATCTTACTGTAGTAACTGCATATTAATGAAAATGAAATAATCAGCCCTTCTGTGAACTACTGGACACTGGTTTTTAACTGACACTAATTCCAGGTTGCTCAAAATAATGCAGTAACCCACCAGAGTAGGGGGTTATGAAGATCAAGTGGTCAAAGGAGATTTTTGTAGGGTGGGGGAGAAAGTATTTATTCTGGAGGTAATTCCTGGACACCTTGAGGGAGTTTAGACTTGAGACAGGTAAACTAGGCAACAGTGTTAATGAGTATGTTAGCCCTGGTGAATAACTGTGGCCACGTTTGCTGAGAACTCATTGATAGTACATTTCTAAAGAATAACGTATGTGATATCCATGGTTAAGCCATCCATCGCTGCACAGCAGTCACTGAGGCAAACTCTCAGTGCTCTTGGGCTTCCCTGCACACAGAGAAGTATGGTCCTGTGGCAGCAGACCACAGGCAGAGACCCAAGTAGCCATCTGTGTGCAAATGTGTCTATAAGGGACCCTTAGGTGACTTGAGAAAATATGCAAGAAATGTGGGTGCCTGCAAATGTGGATCCACCTGTGACCACTATTGTATTCACTTCATATCTCGATTGGTTACTATCTTGAAGCACATTCCTTTACAAATAAACTTATCATGCGTGATGGTATGACAAGCTACTATCCTCATAGCTGCAACCAGTGCTCAGATTCTAATGGAATTCATCATCTCCTTCTATCCACATGTTCTAGGTTCATCTCCATCCTTTGTAAGTACCTCTGCTGATGTAGGTTGATTACTCTTGATGGTGTCCTCCATGAAGGACTTGGCATTTGCTATAGTGCTCTATTTGCTACACTGTTAAAGTAAAAATTCACATCTGTCCTTCCTCCTTCTGTGGTGGTGAGAGTAGGGCACCCCAGGAAGGCCTAGATACTACTTATAATCCTCCCTTATGTAGCAAAATCTATTTCATCACTAGCAGCATGAGCATCCCTGCCAGTAGAGTACCTCTTATCTACTTATGTGTTCTACCGATAAGAAATTGCTGAAAGACAAATTATAACTTTTGATTCAGTAGAACCCATTTGTATCTCCTGGGAGAAGAGATTCTCTCTGGGACTCAGATCAGCTCATCCTGCAGGGGCTGAAATTATGGGACATGAAACTCATCATTCGCAAGTGGGTCACAGTACAATAGGATCCATTTACATCTTGGTTTCCGGATACTCTATTCTAGCTTTGAGGGATAAGTTATCATGTAGTGGCTATTTTGTTAACTGTGTGTGTATAGTTGATAACTACTGTAAATATGGTTATGTAGAAGGCTTGATATAAAAATAACTGAAAAGATAACCCTAAAAAAAGCACAAAAGCTCTGTTTTTTCTGGATGATGGTTAACTGAAGATGGGAAGCCTAATATTGAAGACTCTTGAGGCAACAGGCACTGCGTGTGCTTGAGGCTGTGCTTATCATAAAAGCTAACTTTTAGCTAGCAAGGGCTCATACTGTCTGAATCATTTGCACTATGTGGTCAGTCCTAAAACGAAGCTTTAAATCAGGCACAGTGAAACTCCCCATTTATGCTGTGGCTATGCTTCCAGTTTCAGAATGCACACTTCAAACATACATAGTCAGCAATTGGCAGGATCCCTACCTGGATTCCCTGAACTGTGAAATAAGGACTATATAGTGGGAAAGGTCACTTGAAAGAAACCAGACACAACTAACTAACTAACTCTCTTTCTCTTTCTCTCTCTCTCCCAGAAAATAATAACCCAAAAGCAATATGTAATCCCTGGAGGGGCTGCATAAATTAATGCCAACATCAAGATCTTTTAATACGCAGGTGTGATAATTCCCACCAGACCTCCATTCAACTCCTCTAGTGGATCTGTACAGAAAACAGAGATCTTGAAGAATGATAGTGGGTTTTCTTCATCTGAAGTAAGTGTTTGTTTCAATTATGCTCATTTTACCTGCTGTGATTTCATTTTTTGAGCACATGAATATATACCCTAGTGGATACCGTGCAGTTACTATTTGGGGAATGCCTTTTTCTCCAAAAGCAGTTTACCTTCAGCTTGCAAGGTCAGAAATATATCTTCATTGTCCTATCTCAGCGGTATATCAACTCTGCAGTTTTATCTCACAATTTAATTCAGAAGGATCCTGATTACCTTTTTTCTTTCATAAGATATCACATTGTTAACCTTGAAGAAATTAAAATGATTGGTCCTAGTAAGCAAGAATAGAAAGTACTCCAGACTTATTGGCAAGACATTTACCTGTCGAGTTGTAGAAAATAGATGTGGCAAATAAGAGGCAAAGAGGCTTCCTTCTACTTTAGTAAAATTTCAAGGAGTCCAGAAGGGACATATTAATATATTTATTATCCATTAAACTGTCTCACACTCTCTCTCTCTCTTCCCACTTCTCTCCCTCTCTTTCTCCCTCTCTCATATACAACATGTCCAACACCCAGTGGGCTTCTATGGATTTTGGAGGCAACATATCATTCATTTGGGTGTGCAATGACAGCTTAGTTATCAGTTGACCTAAAAAGGTGTTTAGAATGAATGGAGTCTAAAAACAGAGAAAGCTCTGCAACAGGTCCATGCTGCCATAAAAGCTACTCTGCCACTTGTGCCATATTTGTACCATATGTTCCAGCAAATCCAATGATGCTTGAAGTTTCAGTGGCAGATAGGGAAACAGATTAAAGCCTTTGGCAGGCCCTGTAGGAAAACCAACAGTCTACAGAGTTTTGGAACAACAATCTATCATCCTCTGCAGCTAATTACTTTCCTCTTGAGAAACAACTTGCATCTAATAAGACCTTAGAAAAAAATGAATGCTTAATCATAGGTTACCAAGTAATCTGAGGTATTCATTGCTATTTAGCTATTAGCAGACCTGTGAGGCAATAAAATTAGGTACATACAGGTGTATTCCACAACCCAATGAAGACCTTATATGCAAGATTAGATCTAAGCAGACTGACTCTGAAAGTATAAGTAAATTGCATAAAGAAGGGGCCCACATGCCCATGGTCCCGTCTACCTTCTTTACCACAACCTACACTAATACCTCTTTGACAAATTCCCTACAATCAGATGACAGAAGAGAGAATTCATATCTGGTTGAAAAAGGTCATGCATAATATGCAAGTGCTATTGCAAATGGAAAGTAACAACATTGCAGCACCTTTGAAACATTTCTGAAGGACATTGTTGAAGGGAAATTATTCAGGGGTAGAACTTCAAACATTACACTTGGTTTTATATTCTGCTAAGAAAGGGAAGTGACTAATGTGAAAATATATACCATTTCATGTTTCACTGGATGGCAAGAAACTTAGAAAAAGCATAATTTCAAGATTAGTGACAAAAACTTGGGAAAGAGGTATAAGGATAGATCACACTGAATCAGCAAAATTGAGGATATTTACATATCACTCAAATGCCCATGAAACTCATCTTTCAAGAAAGATTCTCATAATCAAGTGGATAAGATGATCATTTGTGTAGCTATCAGACAATGTATTTTTCAGCCACTGCTGTCATTGCCCAGTGGGCTTACAAAAAATGTGCCCATTGTTGCTTGGGTTCATATTACTCATGAGATCAGCAACATGACTTCCATTGGTCAAGGTCGACTTGACTAAAGTCACTGCTTAATGCTCACCCTGTCAATAGCAGAGAAGAAAGTTGAGTCCTTGATATAGCCATTTCCTGTTATAACCACACAGCTTTCTCATGGATGATTGCTTACTTTGCAATAATTCCTTCATGAAAATGGTAGTGTTTTGTTTTAATGGAAAAGGTACTCATAACATAAGCTCTTTCTGGATCTACAACAGAAATTCAGCTCTTAGAAAAAAGACAAAATGTCAAAATAATAAAGTTTTCCTACATTTCCATGGTTAAAAATTTGAGTTCCCTATGAACTAGATTTATTTTCAAGTGGTAAAGTACAAAAAAAAAAAAAAAAAGACAAGAGGAAAATCCTGAATGGAAATAATACATGTGAGATGTGACACCAAAAATTGAATAGATCTATCATTACCCAGAGCAGAAATCTAAATATATGAATATACATTATTTTCTTAAGATGAAGAGATACCCCTTACTTCAATTGCATTTAGACTGACATTTTAACTAGAAACAAGGGATAATGGAGCCTTATTTGTTTTTCTCTGCCCAATTCTCCTCTTTCTATATGGAGGTATGATTTTTTTATACCATGTTGTTCTTTCTGGTGGCATTCCAATCACAAAACTTTGTTTTCTGGAGATGGATTTGGTATGAGATACAAAAGGTCTAACTGGAGATCTCCATTATGCTTTTTTAAGATTTATCTATTTATTTGTGAGATAGAGATAGATAGAAATAGAGATGATATAGAGATAGAGATAGAGAGATAGAGAGAGAGATAGAGAGATAGAGATAGAGAGAGAGAGAGAACCTTCCATCTGCTGCTTCACTCCACAAAGGCCACAATGGCCAGGGCTGGGCCAGACCAAAGAGCTTTATCATCTGGGTGTCTCATGTGGATTTAAGAGCCCAAACACTTGGACCATCTTCCACTGATTTTCCAAGGCCAGTAGCAGAGCGCTGGACAGGAAGCAGAGCAGCAGGTTTCTAGCTAGCGGCCATTTGAGATGCAGGTATTGTAGGCAGATTAACCCACTATGCCCCTATGCTCATTATGTTTTATAATCTCCGTTATATGTTATAGATATTCACTAGATCACAAATGAAAGAGAAAGGGCTTAGACTGAGATTGGCCATCTTCATTTCCCTGCAGGAGAATGATCCATCATAAAGCAAAAAAATGAAAAATC
Source organism: Lepus europaeus (assembly GCF_033115175.1). NCBI lineage: Eukaryota > Metazoa > Chordata > Mammalia > Lagomorpha > Leporidae > Lepus > Lepus europaeus. The sequence goes on along the minus strand of NC_084839.1, from coordinate 77,594,945 downwards.
ATGAATAAATGGCAGGACCAAGTAGAGCCAAGCTACCAAAAGGAGTAAGAAGAAACCTTGTAGCATCATCTTGGACACTGGATCCATAATACACACCAATAGCATGTAAGTTGATTCTATGGTAGCTCACTTGTTCTACTGCCCATAAATAATCAATCTTCAGCAACACATAATATATAACTAGAATTGTTCTAAGTGATACAGTAGGAAATAAATGGTGGGGAATAGAACTCCTTAGCCTGATTAGGCTCACTTAAAAAAAAAAGATTTATTGATTATTATTTGAAAGACAGAGTTACAGAGAGGCAGAGGCAGAGAGAGAAGTCTTCCGTCTGTTGGTTCACTCCCCAAATTTCTGCTATGGCCAGAGCTGGATGAATCTGAAGCCAAGAGCCAGGAGCTTCTTCCAGGTCTCCCATGCAGGTGCAGGGGCCCAAGCATTTGGGCCATCTTCTACTGCTTTCCCAGGTCATAGCAGAGAGCTGCGTTGTACAGAGGAGCAGCCAGGGCTCACACTGATGATTTCAGTTCACTTTCTAATAGGAGAGAGGGAACTTAAAAAATAAGTTTGAATTTCAGAGTTAAGTTTCTGAAACTCAAAATGAAAAATATTTGTGAATATCATGGTCTTGTTGATTTATTTCAACTAAAAGATATAGTGAACAAGAGGTCAAAGAGACAAACGGTCAATTATAAGTTTGATAACCAGCCTAGAGTGAGGGTCTGTAGTTATAAGATGATACTCTTATAATTAGCAAATAGATTTTATTTCAGCAACCACATATCATGCATGAATGAAAGCTCCCATGTGCAAATCAATTATTAGTTTAACTCTACTATTTTACCAGAGATAGAAACTCTCATTTCAGAATGCCTCATCTTCACTTCATGTAATTATATATCATAGTTTATATATAATCTCCTTATCCATCCAACCTTTGATGACATTTCCTTTTTTTATCTGTGTGTGGACAAACAGTGACAGTACAGAAAACCATTGAATGATGAATCTAAGTAAGGTCTTTTTGTAAAGACTCATTTTATAATATAATTTACTACCTCTTCATTTATTTATTTCATAAAATAGAACTTGTGTACATGGCATTTTCACACGCACACAAAAATATGTCAGAAAGGCTAGCTTACACATTGCCAATTGATGCTGACCCGAAAACTATTATAATTACAGTAAGTAAATGATCTGATTGATTATTTCCCTGAATTATAGAATGTAGGAGGAATTTTTTTAAACAAAATTTCTTTTTACTTAGGGAGTCTTTTATGTGGAGCTCAGCCTCTGGACTATTTGTAGCAAAATTAAGATAATATTTAGCCATGAATTGAATTAGCATTAAAAAGAAAACAATTTTTTTCTGAATGAATGAAAGATTTTTTATCCTTTCTAAGAATAAAAGATTTAGAGAGCTTTCATCTCAGATGAAGCTTCCAGAGGTATTAGAGAAGTGTAGATAAAGAAGACTTTTTATCATGATAGCCTTGTCTTGTGTGATACTTTGCATACATTATTTCTTTATTTTTAATTGGAAAAAGTGCATGCATTCTTCCTGTTTCCAGAAACTACAGTGGAAAACAGAGTGCAGAGAGAATGCACTGACTGTTCTGCTGATTTAATTGCATTAGTAAATGTCTTTGAGGCTGAGACATTTTAGTGTTTAATCATCAGGTTTCTGTAGGGACAGGAGGTGCTCTCCATGAGACTATAGAGGAGGTGAGGACCTCAGCCCCCATAGGCAGACACTGCTAGTTCCCAGGGCTCACAGGCCCCTTTCCTGCCACTCAACACTGCTGGGCTTTGGGAGGGACCTGAGTTCAGAGTTGTTTAAGGACTCAGATGAATGTATTAGCATTCTGTATCCGTGTAAGAAATTAGTGTTTTTCCAATATTCCCTGATCTTCTGACCTGTCCATCTCATGAGATGATCTCTTAGGATTCCAAATTAAACCCATTTTCCTGTGGACTTTATCCCAACTGGGAAGCCTATTTTTCAGGCTTTGCAAATTCACAACATATCCTGTCCTCCTGTAGCCAATTTCATGCTTACCTCTCAAGAGTTACCATCTTTTGTTGTTTCTCAGGTTCCAAAAGATCATTATTTCTACATCCACTATTCTAAGTGCAATGTGTAAGTTGTACTGTGCTCTATAGACCCCTCCCTTTTCCCTCCTGCAGTTGATCTTACCCAAAAGGCTAAGAAGCGCCCTTTTCCCTCCTGAAGCAAACCCAATTCAGCTGAATTTGTTTCCTATCCCATATGAAAAATATGTTACAAAAATTGAATTTGAAAAGCTTGTATCAGTATGTTATTGCATTGAAACCATAACTTTTTCGTTCACTCTTAGCATTCTGAGTCCCTTTCCTATTGGAAACCAATCCATTTAAGTCAAAAAGTCAAAGTTTCTTAATCAGACAGTATGAATGAACATACATTTTGGGGAGATAGAAATGTTGGCATCCCTTACATCCATTCACAATAATGCATAACCTTTACACATTTTCTTTAAAACAAAGAAGGTAGTTTGAAAAAAAAGATAACTTCTGAGAGAATGTCAGTCCTTGCTTGAATTAGTGATGTAATTCAGTGACAATTTAAAAATTAATGTGAAATTTGCAAAAAGTAAGTGAAGGTGAAGTCTGAGAGTGAGGACTGGCTTTGTTACCTGTGAATGGCAGGGTCTTAGTCTTCGTGCAAGAAAGAGTTCAGGTGTGAGACAGAGAGTAGTGGAAAGTAAAATAGCAAGGTTTATTAGGGAAGGGACATCCATAAGAACAGATGGGCACCTCTCCAGACAGAACCTGAGAGTGCCCAGTCATTCAGACTGGGAGAGAGCAAGGTTACATACATGGCTGAGTGGAGAATACACCTGGCCAGGCCAGCCGGGTGGCTCAGCCTAGAGGTAGAGGGCTGAGCGTTGAGGTGGGGGGTTTTGGGGTGGGGTGGGTGGGGTTAAGGGGATGTGTCTTGCCTCCCTACCTCTGCTCCTCTTGGAACAAAAGACTTTTTGGATGTAAATATGAAAAATTCCTATCTGAGTTTTCTCCCTGAAGTTATCAGACAGGAGGAAGCCTGTCTGGCATGCCCCGCCTTAGAGCCTTAGAGGAGCCTTAGAGGAAGGCTGGTTATCTACTGGGTAGAAGGGGCAAGAGGCAGGGCAGGATGCGTATTTGAAATGCAGATACTGGGCTGCACCTGGAAGATTATCAGGCAGAAGGAGTGGGGACCCCCACCTGGCAGGCTATCAGGCAGGAGGGGCAGGGCAGGATGTAGATAAGGTTATTGGGATGACCTTGAGGTACATATACTGGACATAGACCTTTGTCACACACACATAAGCTCATATCTGACTTCCTACCTAACAGTTTTAAAAATCACTGTCCTTACATTGTATTAACAGGGATTAACTCTCTGTAGAAGTTCCATCCTTTCCTTTCTAATGAGCTTCCTTTGTTTTCCTCTTCTCTTAGAAAATGTCTGTCCTCTAGGGCCATACCACTCTGAACGCGCCTGATCTCCTCTGATCTCGGAAGCTAAGCAGGGTCTGGCCTGGTTAGTACTTGGATGGGAGAAAATGTCTGTCTTGGAATCTGATAAAAGAGGCCTGAATATAAGCCATGAACCTTATTTTTTTCTCATTTCTTGGTAATCCTACAACTTCTCCAAGTTTCAGGACCCCCTGTTTTTATTGCATTTGTTTGTCTCTGTTGGTTTGATTACTTATACTTGTCTAATGAGAAAAACAATATGTTATTAAGGATTCCAATACAGAGTTTGGCTTTCAGTTTAAAGAGCTGATAAAGTGTTGTTTTCTAATAGTTTTCCTTGTGTAACTTCCTGTTGTAATCACTCCCTGAACTCCTTTCCAAACTCTTGTTGGCTTTCTCTTCCATTGTCTCTCACTTACTTTTAAACATTATTGTTCTTTATCTTTCCAAAACTCCCATCCCATAGTCAAGATTCTTCCTTGTTTTCTTTTTTCTTTCATGTGCCTCTAAGAGAGAGTTTACATCTCTACTGCAGTGATTTTTCCATACTAAGGAATGAGGATGGGTTGGTAGTGCTGCTAAGAGTGATAAGGAAAGTATTTGACTGGAAGAAAGCATAGGTGTGATCTTTTGAAACTCACTTCAGAAATAGAGATTGGTTTTCTTCTTGGAGCAAACCAAGGTAGCTATATTTGTATTAGTAAATTGTAAGTTGTACAGTCTAGCGGACTGAAAAAAAGGCCGTTTAGCAAAATACAATTTAGAATATTAATAGGAATGTTTATAGGAAACATCTAAGGCATTTGCTGGCTTTTCACATAAAGAAACTTTTCAGCTACAGAACAAATCAGGAAGCACAGAAGCCCCCAGTGTCTCCCTGTGTCTTTGACACTCTCAGGAAGGCTGAATTCAGTACTGAAAATGAAAAAAAAAAAAAAAAAAAAAAAAAAACTTTTGAGATTATTGAAAATCATACTATCAAGAAAGGAAATAAACTGAATTTAAGAGCAGAGAACAATAAAGAGCTTTGGAACAGATGAATCTGGCTATTTGCAAGGTTTGAGTCTTGCATTTTCATAATGGCAGAGATGGCATTAGGCTGGAAAAAAAAGACAGGAGAATATTTCCTTATGGATGATTCAGATGGTGTCCCTCTGAAATACAAGAATATGACTCATTATACAGTTCGGGTAGGTCTTTCTTGGGGAATTGTTGCTGTTAGGCAGGAAGTTAGAAATTAACCTATGTGTGTAAGAAGGCCTAAGGAAACTGACATCTAAGGCAGTCTAGCATCTGCATCCAGCATCTGTATTTCAAAGTCCTGCTCTGACCATGATAACCTTCCAGGTGGTCCCAGCCCTCCCCCCAAGGAAAGCTCCCAGGAGAATTCTCTCTCCTTGGGACCAAGTGGGTTACCTGACCTGATAACAGAAGGCAATAATACATTCACAGATGCCCTAAGGAAGCCCCTCTTCTATTGGCAGCAAATCTGGGGAGGAATTTGCTAATTTTCACCCAACAAAACTTCCAGGACTCCCCATCCTTTGTCCTGGAAGAGAGGTGTACGGGGGTATTTTTTGACTCCCTTAAAAAAATGGGGAGTCTAAAAATCAATCAATCAATCAATAAAAATTTTAAAATGGCGAGTCTAAACTAAGAATGCACACTCAACCCTCTGCTCTCTGCTGAACTGCTCACCTGGCCTGCCCAGGTATATTCTCTCCATTCAATCATGTGACCTCGCTCTCCCCAGTCCAAGTCACTGGACACTCTCTATCTCTCCCTTCCATTCTGATGAATGCACATTTCCCAATAAACCTCATCACTTAGTTCTCTTTCCATGCCTACATTTTTTCTTGCATGAGGACAAGAATGCTATGGCTTCCATGGCTCTTTTCTCTGGTGACGTTGGTTTGATGCCATTGATTCTGCTTTAAAATGTCCTCTTGATTGACCATACATTGTGCATTCTCTTCTTCCTTCCACTTCACATCCCCACTAGTCAATCACAAATGGTTTAGTGGAAAACAATGACTCCATTGCCTACAAAAGTCTTATGTTATCATTAAAATTAACATCTTCATGGGAAGGACCCTCTTGTATTCTTTCATCAGTCAGTTCAGTACATTATAGGAAGAATTATTTTTTCATACTTTTTAAATAACAAAATCTTTCCTCCTTAGGACATACATGTAGAAATTTGATATATACTCCATAAATGAATTCAAAATGTATTGTACAGTGGTGGAAATGCAGAATTTCCATGGCCTTTTCATGTACATTTAACTCTTTCCCAAAGTGGCACCTATGTTAGCTAGCACAATCTCTGGTTTATAGATACAGATGTCTTCAAAACTGAGGGATATTTGCTACTTCCAACTTAGATAGTCCATCAGCTTCTGTAGCTTACTTGGTACATATGAGCACAGGGTCTTGGATATAGATGAAAGGTAAGATGATGGTATGAGACCATCATCTGATTTTAATAGCATATGAGGACAAGATTGGATGCAGAAATATATTAAAGAAAAAAATTATTTTTATTTTTAAACAGAATTTATTTATTTTATTTTTCTCCAGTCCAGCTCTCTGCTGTGGCCCAGGAGTGCCGTGGAGGATGGCTCAAGTGCTTGGGCCCTGCACCTGCACGGGAGACCAGGAGAAGCACCTGGCTCCTGCCTTTGGATCAGCGCAGTGCACCAGCCGCAGCGGCCATTGGAGGGTGAACCAACAGTAAAGGATGACCTTTCTCCCTGTCTCTCACTGTTTAACTCTGCCTGTCAAAAATAAATAAAGAAAAATTAAAAAATAAAGATTTTTATTTTATTTGAGAGGTAGAGTTACAGACAGTGAGAGGAAGAGGTCTTCCTTCTGTTGGTTCACTCCCCAAATGGCTGCAATGGCCAAAGCTGGGCCAATCTGAAGCCAGGAGCCAGGAGCTTCTTTCAGGTCTCCCATGTGGGTACAGGGGCCCAAGAACTTGGACCATCTTCTACTGCTTTCCCAGGCCATAGCAGAGAGCTGGATTGGAAGTGGAGCAGCCGGGGCTAGAACTAGTACCCATGTGGGATGCCATTGCTGCAGGCAGAGGATTAACCTACTGTGCCATGACAACGGCCCCAGAAAAATTTTTTAAAAAGAAAATATTGCTAAGGCCTGTAAAAATCCTGTTTACATTTGATTTTCCATACCTGTGGGAAGAGAATGTTGATAACCAAATATGGCTGATTCATGGAGAGAGCACACAAGATTTTTGTCAATAAACAGGAGCTAAAAATGTCAGTTACGTTTGTTTTATTTTCTTGCCAAGTCGCTCTCCTCCATCCTCTACCAAAACATAAATAGTGATAGAACAAGTCTACAAAGAGGAAACAGTGTGACATGGAGAATAAATGCACAAAGTATTGAGTAGACAGAAGCAATGGCTTTCCACCAGCTCTTTTCCTGAGCTATACAAATAAGCACATTATTTGAGTAAAATTGGTATGCTTTCATGAACAATTAACTTCTAGAAAAATTCCACACAATCTCTCTTCCAGGGCTACCAGATTGCAACCTCTGTCCTTATAGTTATTGTTTGTCTCTTTTGTCAACAAAAGGGTTTGAGTGCTGTAAGATGTCCAGTATTGCACAAAGTATCTGATATGATTTTGAGGGCAAAGGTTCAGTGTGGCTACTAGTCTGGTTTTTTCCAGGGGCTTAAATTTTTATCCTGTCATAGTACAAATGGAAACCACTTTTGGAATTTCTGATGCAGAATGCAAAAATTTACTCCTCACTAGTAGCATATTCTGGAAGCCTAAGGAGGATCATAATATCAGCTTACCAGAATAATCTATGAGAAAGATGGCAGAAGGAAATGACAGAAAGTATCACCACCTTGTGTTTGAATGTGAGTCATTCTACCCTTCTCCCACAGTTCCTTCAAGGTTAAAAGCAAAGAAAGAAATCTCTCATCTCTCACACACAGTTCTGGTGAAGCGACCCTGAGGGCTACTTCCTGTTTTGCAGCTTCTGAATGATAGTCTGGTGCTGAGGGCAACGGGCTCGTGTTTTATTTTATTGTAGTGCTGTAAAGCAATTTTGGTCTCCAATTGAACATTTCATTTCTTCTTTATTAAATTTCATGATTGTTCTTTCACCTCAGGTACGTAGAGGAGTAGCACTTATATTTTTGGAGAGAACATGTTCTCCATGTGAGTACTTATCATAAACAACCTGGTGCTTTTAACTATATAAAAAAAATCCAGGCAGGAGAAGCTGAAAATGAGTACTTAGACCCTGGAAGGACAGAGCGCAGGCACTTGTGAAACAGAGAGGGAGGAAGGAGGAAAGGAAGGTGAATTGACATAATGCATAACAGATCAGGGTGATACCTAATCAATGTGGTGAAAGGGTCAAGCTTTCATGGTTGAGATGTGATTGATAACGAACTTCATGTCTCTGAACATTCATTAGAGGGAGGATGAATGTGAACTCTGCTGAGGATACAAACGACTTGAGCTACAAGTAAGTTTAATAGATTTAAGGCCAAGTTCAAGTGTCACCTTTTCCATCAAGCCCTCTGACTGCATTAGCCCTCACTATTTTTATTCAATGAACATATACATCATTTCCTTCAGTGAAACACAGTTTAACACTTAGCCACTTTCTTTGTGTTTCATTATTCTTTTAACATTTTTTAATATCTAATGCTGTCAGTTTAGTTGATCATATTTTACTCCTTAATTAGCCTGCAAGACAGAAGGCAATCCTCAGAAAGACCAAGGGATGTGGTAGTACCTTATTAATTAGGTAAGGTAATTATTACCATTACAATATTTAAAACAGAATCTGCATTTTCATAGGTTTACATAATTTACCTAAGGTTGACATTAACATTTAAACTCAAGTATATAAATGCCTGAAGCACACACTTACTCTATCATAAATTATCACTAGAAATCCTGGCTCCAGCTCTGGACTCCAGCTCCCTGCTAATGTAAAACTTGGGAAGTAACAATGATATCTCAAGTGATTATTTTCTCCAACCCATGTGAGATATCTGGACTGAGTTCTCAGTTCTGGCTTTGGCCTCAACCAGGAGCTCTTGTAGTTACTTGGAGAGCAAACCAGCAGGTAGAATCTCTCTCTTTCTGTACTTCTACCTCTCAAATAAATTTTTAAAAAATTGAATCAAAAAATTTAAAAAGTGTGAAGACATGCCTAAATTAAAATACATTATATAAATTAAAGTATGATGTCTTATAATTCCTTTTTATCTATCTCCCCTACCCTAGTACTTGGTACAGAACTGATGTATGAAAGCCATTAAACTATTTGTAAACACCATGATAAAATAGGGAAAATAAAATTCAAGAAGCATGCCTAAAAATATTTAAGCAATTCTAGGAGCTTATTTATATATGTATATATATTATGTAATTCTATATAATTTATATTATATATAGCATATATATAGTTTATAATATAAAAACTCCTATATAAAATATACATAAATGCCTATAAATTATATATAATATATAAACTCCTAAAATTATATATATAATTAAATTTCAAGTGTGCACATATTTATATGTATTTATTGTGTTGAGCAAGTAGGGTGCATAGGAAAGAAATAGGTTGGTGTCTGGAAAGAACCACATTAGCAGAGAATGTACCCAGGAAACCATTTAGTTCAGAAAATTCCATTGTTAATACATCAGGGGACAAATTCAACTAAAGTTAGTTATTGATTTTGTCAATTAAAGTGTTATTTGGGCCCCAGAAGATAATTACTAGAAATCAATATTCTTTGTTTAAAAAAAAATGAGCACAAGGCCTGACTGCTATTTCATATGTACCCTCTTCATCACCCAAGACTTAATAATTTAATTTGTTAGAATTTGATTTTTATTTTGAAGTAGTATAGTAATTGTAAGAGGATGTTAAATTGGTAGCTGCTTGTAAATCATGCCTCCCGTTATTCAGACACTTAAGTTATCCTCTCCTGTATTCATTCTGGGCTTGACAACATAGTTTGTTTTGATCAATGGAACTTTAGCAAGTGTGGTGAAGTCACTGGAGCTTGTCAGCTTGGAATTCTTTCCTAGAGCCAAGATTTTTGGCTTGATTTAGTGTTATTTATTTGAAAGACAGAGAAACAGAGGCAGAGATAAATAGACAGAGATTTCCCTTCTGCTGAATCACCCCCAAAATGCCTGCACCAGCTGGGGCTGAGCCTGAATCTCAATCCAGGATCTCTCATAAGAGTGGCAGTGACCCAACTATTTTTAGCCATTACTTGTTGCCTTCCAAAGTGAGAATTACCAGGAAAATGGAATCAGAAGCAGAGCTGGGACTCAAATGTAGTTACGCAGATAGGAGATGTGTGGGTACCAAACAGTTCCAAACACCCATCGCAGCAAACATCTACCCCGTGAAGCATTAAAGAAGCTCAGATGAGATTGCCAGATTAACCAGCAGAGACTAACAGAAACCTTGAAAGATAAAACAATATCTTGGAAATCACAGGCCCAGTGGAGTTTACCTTGGAATATCACTGTATGAATGATATCAGTGAAACTGCAGAACCACTCATATAATTATGATAACTTAGTCATTGCTTAAAAACACTAATTTTGAGGTACCTTGATCCCTTCAATAGCTTGCTAAGATAGGAGGAATTTTTGAAACACCCGTGATTTTGTCCTTTACTGCCTTTTAATTTACTGGCTTCCTTTCAGGTATAATCACATGAAGGTAATCCAGGTACATTTGTTACCTGAGAAGGCAGGGTTCTCCTCTTCCTGCAAGAAAGAATTCAGGTGTGAGACAGAGAGTAAGTGGAAAGCAACATAGCAAGGTTTATTAGGGTAGGGACATCCATAAGAACGGATGGGCACCTCTCCAGACAGGACCTGTGAGTGCCCAGTTGCTCAGACTGGGGGATAATGAGGTTACATGGTTGAGTGGAGAGAATACACCTGGGCAGGCCAGGCCGGCAGCTCAGCAGAGAGGCAGAGGGCTGAGCACGCCGCCCAGTTGAGGCCAGGGGTTTTTAAGGAGATGGGTCTTTGTCTTCATACATCTCCTCCTGAAACAAAGGATTTTATGGCTATAAATATTAAGAAGCTCCTATCTGAGTTTTCCCTTGAAGGTATCAGACAGGAGGAAGCCTAGCTGGTGCCATCCTGGGTTCAGAGGAAGGGTGAGCAGGACCCCCTAGAGAATGGGGACCAGGAGCAGGTTGTTTGAAATGCAGATACTGGGCTGCATCTGGGAGATTGTGGAAGATTTGTCATGCAGAAGGCCTGGGGACCTCCACCTGGCAGGTTATCAGGTAGAAGAGGGCAGGGCAGGATGGGAATGCCGGGCTGCCCCTGAAACATTATCTGGATGACTTTGAGATGTAGATACATATGCTGGATATAGATGTCTTCTCTTTAGGCCTGTCATACACACATAAGCTCATATCTAACTTCTTACCTAGCAGTAGGATAGCTGATTTTGTACAAGACCTCCCAAGTTTTGAAGGATTACTTTTGGGAACTAGAGTAGAGAAATGGTGAGAAAATTGTGGATGATTCAAAAGTTCTCAAGACATCCATTGCAATCAATATTCTCACTGTAGCAAGTTGTGTGAGGAGTCAGATGGGTTAATAGGTAGTCACAGTTGTACCAATGGGATTTAGGGTGTAAAATATTTGCTTTCTTATCTTTAGCAAGAATAAACAGGCCACCCTCATTTTTTCAGAATCTCCAAATTTACTATAATAATTGCAAGGGAGCTCTTCCTGAGCTCACAGCTTATTGTGAAAACGAGTTACCTATCCCACCTTTCTGGGTGGTTTTTGTTTTACTAGAAGCAGGTCAGACAGGTTGGAGAATTTTAAGTCAAGCCTTTTGATGGGTTTTGTCCCAGCCTGGTAACTAATGTCAATCTGATTGGCAAGTTGCTTTTTTTTTTTCCTTTGAAATTGTACTTAAAAACTTCACTACCACCCGTCCCTTTGGGTTTTTTCCTCTCTTGGAAGCCCCCCTCTATGCTGCTCTGGCTAGAGGTCTTTGACTCTAATAAATCTTTTTAAATCTCTCTGCTGTCCACTTGGAAATTCTTCTGTGTGAGACAAAGAACTGAGGTAACAGTAATTTCTCTGCTGCTGTTTTCCTGTAATAGTTGTACTGAGGCTTCTTGGTTTTGAATTTGTTAAGTCAAACAGATGCAAATTTTTCATAGGGTTCCATATTTATTCTAGACACTGCTATAATCTAAATCTGCATCAATGAGGAATACATTTCCTTCCTTGAATCATATTTTATGCTGTCACTTTGGAGTTAGTCAGCACCTCTGTTTTGCACAGTAGAATCAAGCAACATGACATCACATAAACTCCCATCTATGCCATCCTGTGTGAGGATCCTGATTGAAGAAATTATAATAAATTGAATATTTCATTTCTCTGTATCCCAGAGGATGTTAAGAGACAGCTGCAAAAGAGGAAAATTTGGGAAGAGGTGCTAATTGTTGAGTTACATAAAGTGTTTACTCTCTAAAGAAACTTTTAAAAAATAGAAAGTCAAATAGATTATCCATAATGGAATATGAATTACTCACTTTGTCTCAATTTTCACTTACTTTAAGAACTTTTTGTGATTCTAAATTACCAATAATGTAAAAAAGTTAAATCTATATGTAAAGTTTTTCTTTGTATCTGATGAATTTTTAAATTAATATATTATTTTTTAACATCTAGAAGTTTAAATTACCTAATACACATGAATTTCATAATGCATTCAATTATGCTAGCTCTTTCCCCTGATTTCTTCCACCTTGAACACTCTATAATTGTTAAGGATACTCATATGGTAGTGTATCCACTTAGAATCCCGTCTCTAGATAACAGAGGGGAATAAACTTCTTGTTTTAGCAGAGTTTTGGATTTACAGAATGATTGTTGTTTCTGTAAGCACCACATCAAATTAGCAACTTACTTAGAAAGATATACTTTTTAGACATAATGAACAGTTACCTTAGTACCAACTAGAGTTTCTGACTTATCCAGGTTTTCCTAGTTGGCCTGTTATGTGAGTTTTCTCTTTCGGAATCCCACATCCTTTCTTAGTCTTGTATAGACTATGATGGTTTCTCAGACCTTTCTTGTTTTTGAACACTTTGATAGTTTTGAGGAGTCCTAGTACAGTGTTTTGAAGAATGCTGGGGAATTGAGATTTAACTGATGTTTTTCTTACAGCTAAGAGTCTGTAATACATTCTAAGGAGAAAGATCCAATTGGTAAAGTACCTTCCTTCTCACAAGATGCATAGTATCAGTTTTATTGATGTTAATATCAATCTCGATCACTTGGCCTAAAGTTGCATTTTGTCTGTTTCTATACCATGAAATAACTCTTACTCTGCCTTTCCTGTACCCTTTATTCCTTGGAAGAAAGTTATTATGCACAGGCCACAAAAAAGGAGTGGAAAGTGATGATGTTTCCCTTGGATGATTAAGAATGTGTATATACAGAAGTTACTCAAAGTTCTGCAAGGGGATTTGTCTACATTTTATTCAAGCTGTATTCATGCCACTGCAGTAAATTTGTTAACACAGTAGCTTCCTCAGCATCCATTTATAGGCTTGATATTTGGTGTTTGAAACCCTTTGAAATCCCCTCATCTTTATCCTAGTAAAAACTTCTTCCCTTCCCCATGTGGTTGTTTGTAACATAGCTCAATTGTGCCTCATTGAACTAACTCAAGAAACAAGCCTACAGCTGCTGACCATGATAAAAAGCCCAATAGGCAGTACTAGCTTCACATAAATAAGTTGCCCCCTCTGCACATGTTTTCTTTAAATGAGCTAATCCTTATCCCTTCTAGGACCACCTGAGGAATAACAGCCATGTACCTTATAAAGGCGCAATCGCAAACATCCCTTGCTTCCTGCCCTGTGGTTGAAGTTGAGAGCCATGTTGTCTCTGGGCTTCGTGTCAGCTCTTGTGAGAACCCTGTTCGCTCATAAATCTGTGAGTAAGAAAATGCTTATGTTATTTCTTGTGTTTTTTTAAGATACCTCTGCTATGTGTCACCCGATGTTAATTTTCTGTTGTTCAGGACTCACAGAGAGTGGCTGTTTTGCCATATGGCTACTCTCAAAACTGAAGGTCAAATGGGAATGAAATCACATCATTCCGCATAACTTTTTGAATATTTTATACCTGAGTTTATAAACTAATACCACTTTACATTTCTGTTGCAAATTGCCCCAATTTTGTCCTTGGGAACTCTTTCAGATGTCTGCTATATCCATTTGAGTACTTCTGTCTTTATATTTTACTTTGATTTAGCACTTTGCTACTTTCTGTCATGCACAGCAGTCTGGGCTATTCTTGTGTAATTTGCTGCTAAGTTCTAGACAAAGTTATGTCTTCAAGGAGCCCTGATTGCTTTAATTGCAGTACGGTAGTACAAACCAAATCTCTGCATTGGGTGTCCTCATTGCTTCTGGGTTGTCATTGCTCCTAGGTCTTAGTTGACATAGCAAGTAGGTATATGGGTGCATAGCAAGCATGTACATTTATATACATCCATGTACACTCTTACATGTCTTCATTTGCAACTCTATTAAGCTGAAAACAAGTTTACCCTGATGTCTGCCTGTTACTTTGTAGATCATTCCACCCTGTTTCCTTGCTTTCTGTAGCCTCCCACTCCCAAAGTGTGATAATTGGTTTCTACCAGCTCCTATCCATTTGCTTAATTATTCAGTTCTATTATGCGAGTAGAATGGTTCCAGAATTGTTAGTCTATTAACCCTATTTGAGGAAGAAAAAAAAAAAAAGCCCTGTCAGCTGAAGTACAGACCTGTGTATGTAATTCGATTTGCTTTTCTCTTGCAAACTCCATTTGTTTCCAATAAGGTCATCACCTTCAACAAAGTTGTTTATATTTGTAATACATTTAGATTATTTTGTTATGCTCTGTACTTCGTTTAGGATTTATGAAGTATAAAATATGTATATATATATATCAACTTGCATATATTAAAATTGATTGTATTGTGAAGTTCTGTCAGTTTTGGTAAATGTTCAGTTACTTGACTTCACCATTACACACAGTATCATATGGAATAATATCACCCTATAAACATTTCTTCTGATGTATTTCTTTACCTCCCTGTCAAATCCCTGCCAGAGTTCTGCTCACCAGATATCTTTTACTTTATTTTTTTTTTCCTTTCCTAGAATGCCAAATAAATAGAATTATAAAGTATATAGGCTTTTCATTTTGGCCTCTTTTATATAACAGTATTCATGAGGTTCCTTCATGTCTTTTCATGGTTTGAGAACACATTCATCTTTATTGCTGAATAATATTGTATGCATAAAACACAGGTTATTTGTTGAAAAGCATCTCTGTTGCTTCCAACTTGATTTATGTATAAAGTTGCTATAAACCTTAATGTGCAGATTTGTATGTGGACATAACTTTTTAATTGAATAAATACCTAGTAGTATGCTAGGTATTGATACGACTTTATTATATTGATAACATAGACTAAACTTAGCCTTGAAAGAAAAACTGTCAAGCAATCTTTCAAACTGGCTGTACTATTTTGTATTTCTGTAGCATGATTTGTGTACCAAGACAGGACATCAAGGCCTCTTAAAGGAAGCAGCCTTTAATATGCCACCATAAAGCCCAGGTGGAATTTTTTTATCCAAAATCCTGAAACCCGAACAAGGAAAGGCTTTTCTTTATATATGGCTTTAGCCTCTTTGTCACCCTGATATGGTCACTGCATACATTTGATTGAATATTCTTTTATTTATTTATTTTTTTGACAGGCAGAGTGGACATGAGAGAGAGAGAGACAGGGAAAGGTCTTCCTTTTGCTGTTGGTTCACCCTCAATGGCCGCCGCTGATCCGAAGCCAGGCGCCAGGTGCTTCTCCTGGTCTCCCATGCGGGTGCAGGGCTCAAGCACTTGGGCCATCCTCCACTGCATACCAGGCCATAGCAGAGAGATTGAATATTCTAATATTACATGCTGGCAATGGATTGATACAGTACTGCATATGTGAACATAGTTACTAAAGATTTCTTTCTCCCACACACATACTGAGCTGTCTGCTGTCTGGCAAGAGTTATCATTGCTCTGTACTAACAAGCAGAACCTGAAGTGGTTACATATAAGCAAGTAGGGACTACAATTGAAGCTTTCATTGGCAAGCAATAGCAACTACATTTCATTCCCAGGACTGATGCCTCCCTTTTTTCTTCCAGCCTTGGAAAGGCCACCACCACAACTTTATCAGTTTGAAACAAGGCTAATTAAAAGAAGCCTCTGCAGGTTGGTGCTGTGGCTCACTTGGTTAATCCTCCACCTGCGCTGCCAGCATCCCATATGGGCACCGGTTCTTGTCCTGGTTGCTCCTCTTCCAGTCCAGCTTTCTGCTGTGGCATGGAAGGGCAGTGGAAGGTG
Organism: Lepus europaeus; assembly: GCF_033115175.1. Taxonomy (NCBI): domain Eukaryota; kingdom Metazoa; phylum Chordata; class Mammalia; order Lagomorpha; family Leporidae; genus Lepus; species Lepus europaeus. The sequence continues at coordinate 77,578,978 of NC_084839.1, read as the reverse complement.
GCACTTGGACCCCTGCACCCACATGGGAGACCAGGATGAGTGAACCAATGGAAGAAAGACCTTTCTCTCTCTCACTGTCTATAACTCTGTCAAATAAAAAAAAAAAAAGCCTCTGCCACATTTCCACCAGCAATAAATGAGATTTCTTTTAGCTTCCTGTGTATACTACCATTTGATACTATTATCAATGTCTTGAATTTTAGCCATCCTGGTGGTTTATGAAATGCTACTATATTGTTGCTCTCATTTCTGTTTACCTTGGGAAAACACTGATGCTCTTTTCACATGATTATTTGCAAATCATTTGGGTCTTTTTCCATTTTTAGTAGTAATGTTAGTTCCTTTATTGAGTTTTAAGAATCAAGTTGAGTTGAATTTTGCATATTGTAACTACTGGTATGTTTTATAAATGTTCTCTGTCTTTATTCTCTTACTGATGCTTTTCAGAGTAGGTTTTCTTAAATTTTAATAGCATGAAATTTATCAATGTTTTAATTTAGTTATTCTAGTGGGTTTTATTTAAAACCCCAGAACCAAATTCAAGCCAGATAGTCACCTGTGTTCTGTGAGTCATAGTTTCACATCAGACCTTTAATTCTATATTCCATTTTGAGCTAATTTTTGTGAAAGAAAGAAATCTTTGTTTTTAGGTTCGTGCTTGTATATGGGGGCCCAATTTTTCAGCACCATTTGTGGAGAAGATTCTTCCCTTTTGTTTTAATTCCCTTTTCAGAAATAATTTCTGTAATTCAGTTTTCAAATTCTCCATTCTATTCTGTTAATCTAGGCTTCAGTTCTTTGACCCAAAGCTTAACTGACTACATTATTGTTACCTTATAACGAGTTCTGATATCTGGTATTGTAAATCGTCCAACTTTCCTCTTCTTTGGTGTTGGTTTGCCTATCCATACAAATTTTAGAATCCCTTTTTCAATATTGACAAACAGCTTCTTGAGTTTTGATTGGAGTTGCACTAAATCTATAGATCAAGTTGACAATTACTCTGACTGTAGCAATTCTGAGTCTCCCAGTTCCTGATCATGAACTATGTCTCTATTTAGACCTTTTTATGAACATTTTCATCAGTTATTGTAAATGGGATTGTTTTTAATGTCAAGTTTCAATTCATTACTGAAATATAAAACAATTTTGTATAACTTTATCCTGTGATGATTTTTTTTTTTTTTACTGTGTGTATTTGAGGTCCAGTGATACTTTTTGTTCATTCTTTGGGATTTTCTAGGTAGATGGTCATGTAATATGTGAACAAAAGCATATTATTTCTTTCTAATCATTGTAGTTTTCTTGTCTTGTACTGGCTATGAGATTAGGAAGGGCAAGAGGACATCAATACCTTCTTACCAATGCTAGGGCAGATGAATCCAAATTTTCACCAATTTTTCACTTGTGTATGAAGCATAAGTTTATATAAATATTTTTTGTCAATATTAGTTTCTATTTGGCAGGGAAATTTTAAGATATACTAGTTTATCTGTCAATCATGATTCTTTCCTTAGTTAATATGGGAGATATGAATTTTTCATAAGTTGAACTAGCTTTACACAAGTGGAAATTTACATTAAGTTCTACTTACAGTGTATAATGCTTCTACGTTGCTGGGTTTAATATGTAAAAAATGAGAAATAGGGTATACATTTACTAGAAAACAGTTTTCCTTTATTTTAATAGCATGATGTTTGATAGGGTAATGTCATCCTCAGGGAATGAGCAGGAATACATTCCCCTGGATCCTATTGTATAAAATTGGTGATTTCTTATGTGTTCTGTAGAATTATACCAGTGTTGTCTCACATATTGAGGCTCTATTATTAGGTATTAATCCATTTAAGATCATTCTGCTATATTGGAAAACTGGCTTCTTTATCATTATATAATGCTCTCTATGCCTCAACACTGTTTTTGAAGAATCCACTTTGCCTAAACATAGTTTAGCTACTCTAGGTTTCTATTGATAAGTACTTGCGTGGTATATCTCTCTCCATTTCTTTTTTAAAATTGATTGAGAGGCAGGAACCCAATTATTTCAGCCATCATTGTTGGCCCCCAGAGTCTACAGTAGCAGGAAACTGGAGCCAGGAGTGGAGCCATGTACTTAATCCACACATTGCAATAAGAGACATGGGTATTTTAACCTCTAGGCCAAACTTCCCTTAATTCTAATCTATCAGTGTGTTTAAGTTCTTGTATAGATAATAGTTGGGTTTTGTTTCATCTGTTGTGATAATCTCTAAGTAAATTTGTGGTTACAATTTATATTTGGTTTAGGATCTACCATTTTGTAAGTTTTTAAATTTGTTGCTAAATGTCTCTTTTCACACTGAACATTTTATATGATCGCAATTTATTTCAGTGTTTAGTAAACTCATTTTGTTTAAAGGTATAATTAGCTTAGAGTTTAAAATTCAGGTAAACATTTTTCCTGTGAGTTTCAAAATCTCCAATAAAGATTCTAGACATGTCCTTTGGAACAGACAAGTTTACCTAAAGATACTAGAGAATAAGGATAAGAAGTGAGATTCAATGATACCTTTAAATAGTGGCCGATTTCTTTGTAATCATGACAGTTGAACACAATATAAAAGAAGGGAAGAAAAACGAATCCTGGTTCTTGTTTCTAAGGTTAAGTCATGTGGCAAGACAGAAGGTCTGTCAGGGTGTGAGGACAGGTCACAGGTTAGGTAGGAGATAATAGGGTCAAAATGCTACTTTGAAAGATTATCAATGTTATTATGATATTTATATATTCAAAAGGTTACTCAAAGGTTTTGTTTTAGTTGTGTATAATTTGAAGCATCAAAGTGAGTCCAAGAGCTGAGTATCTTTTCTCAATCTTGAGAAACTTCAAAGATTCACAATTCTGTCATATCACCTCTATGCATTCTCTTCCAATTTTATTTTACTCTAGAAACTCTATATAAAATTTAAGTGTACTGTTATGGGTATCCCTCACCACAGAAAAAGGCCTTATCTCAGCCTTCATTCATACAATTGATATAATTTTCACCCACAAAATAATAGTTGTCAGTATGATGCTTCTTACCACCCCTGGATATAAAGTACAGTTGCTTATTGTCAAGTGTTATTAGAAGAAATTGTTTGCAGCAAATTGTCTTCTAAAACTTTTTTTGACAGGTGGGGTTATATATGAGAGAGACAGAGAAATGTCTTCCTTTTTCTGTTGGTTCACCCCCAAAACGGCCGCTATGGCTGGCGCGCTGCACCAATCTGAAGCCAGGAGCCAGGTGCTTCCTCCTGGTCTCCCATGCAGGTGCAGGGCCCAAGGACCTGGGCCGTCCTCCATTGCCTTCCTGGGCCACAGCAGAGAGCTGAACTGGAAGAAGAGCAACCAGGACAGAATCTGGCACCCCAACCAGGACTAGAACCTGGTGTGCCAGCGCCGCAGGCGGAGGATTAGCCTAATGAGCCGCGGCACCAACCCTCTCCATTTCAAAGTTTACTAAAATAAAGGTAATTAAGTTAATTTAATGGAACTTATTTGTATCAGGAATAGGACAGATGAAAATGTTGTCTTAAAAAAATTTCTTATTCTCAGGGCTGGCATTGCGGTCCACTAGGATAAACTGCTTACTATCCCATCATCTTACATTGGAGTATCAGCTGGAATCCTACCTATTCTGCTTCCAATCCAGCTTCTGCTAATGTGACATGGAAGGCAGCGGATGATGATTCAAGTGCTTGAGCCACTGCCACCCACATGAGAGACCCAGGTGGAGTTCCTGGCCCTTTGCTTCAGCCTGGCCCTGCCTTGGGTGTTGCAGCCATTTAGGGAATAAAACAGCTAAGAAAAGATTGCTCTCCCCATTTTGCTCTTATCTATTAATTTACCTTTCAAAGAAATATTTACAAATTTTTCTTTATTTGAAATACAGCGGCAAACAGATATTCCATATACTGCTTCACTCTAGCAGTAACTATTTATTAACTGCACTATCATTAACAGTAACTATCATTAACTGAAATCATTTATGAAAATCTGTTTTAAAACCGTTACAAAGAATGGCAGAAACTATGCTAAAAACATTTATACCCACTGGGAGAAAGTCTTACAGAGTAAATGAGGAGTGAGTGGGAAAGTAAATGGAAACAATCTCCCAAGAGGGTAATTCTGTATTGAGTTAAAGACGGGACTTCACTGAAATCCATCAACACAGCTTCACACTTCATTTCTGAGAATCCCTCAAATATGGAAAAAATAGGTTCTAGGTGCTCTGAATACTTACGATCATTAAAACATGAATTGTTAGACAGTTATTAATGACCTAGATCAATAGTGTTGTAACTTTATAGTTGAAAGCAAGAGAAGAAAATGAGCAGAAATATAAGTCTCTGAAATTCATGTTAATGAAGAAAACAGTTGCAGGAAGCTATGCATTGTGATACCAATGTAAGTAAATTATAAGCAGGCACAAACTCATATTCAATCTGAAGATTGTTTATGGACATTCATATATACTGAATGTTTAGGTGCTGAATGGGAATGATGTGTAATAACTTCAAAATGTTGATTGTTCTGGTTATAAGAGAAGGACTATACAACCAGAATATGGTTCAAAGCTTTAAAAATCTCTCTAGACTATGTTATATTTTCTTGTATGAAGGAAGAAGGGGAATAAATATGGAAAGAGAAGGATAGAAATAGGAAGTAATTGGGGGCCTGCGCTGTAGCATAGCGGGTAAAGCCGCCTCCTGCAGTGCCAGCATCCCATATGGGTGCTGGTTCTAGTCCTGACTGCTCCACTTATGATCCAGCTCTCTGCTATGGCCTGGGAGGGCAGTGGAAGATGGCTCAAGTCCTTGGGCCCTCACACCCACGGGGAGACCCAGAAGAAAGTCCTGGCTTCGGATCGGCACAGCTCTGGCCGTTGTGGTCATCTGGGGAGTGAACCAGTGAATGGAAGACCTCTCTCTTTCTGCCTCTACCTCTCCTCTCTCTGTGTAACTCAGACTTTCAAATAAATAAAGATCTTTTTAAAAAAAAAAAAACATAAGCTGACTTTGCTGAGGGAAGCTCTGCCTAGAATATTTTGGGCTATGGAAGAGTTACGTTGCTTGCTTGGTGGCACTGAACCAGGGGAAGTTGTATACCTATGGCAAAAATTTTCTTACTCTATCTAGTTCTATTCTGTTTTCTGTGTGCACAAAAAATATGAAAAACATTGTTTGATATTGCTCTTAAATATTTTAATTTTGCTTAAATTTAAAAAATATTTTACCTGAAAATGTCAAGGCAATCTCATTTAATTTTTATTGTGGTTACTATTTAAAAATTCAGCATATAAGTGGGAGATTTAATATGAATAAAGACGAAATGAAAACACTTTGTACATGTAAGCAGAGAACCAGTGTTAAATTCTGAGGATAGTTTTTTAATATTTTCCCTTTAGGCCTATAACCTCACATGCTTTTCTGCATGAGACAAGTGCGGGAAGCTGAGACTTCAACATCTTAATTAACTGCCATGGGAATATTTAGGTGTGAAATTAGTCACCAGAGGGAGCCCATCTTATTCCTTGAAAGCAGTTGAGAAAGACTGAGGACAAACTGAAAACACATGAAGAGACTGAGGCAGAGAAGTTCAAGGAGAGAGTACAGAATGCTCTTTGATTTCTGGAATTGCAGTCTCCCTAAAGTATCACGCTTCAGAATGAACTGATAGATGCAAGGATTTTTTATTTTTATAGCAAAGGCATAGAAGAAAACAAAATCCATTTTTTTCCTCAATGGTTATTTACCCATTGACCTTCATTCGCATTTAAAGTATTTTTGTAAATGCTGATTCCATTTATGAAAGATTAAGACACTTTATGAGGCTACTGCAGGTTAACTAACTTCTAAATATTACAAGTGTTGATAATTTGCCCAGTTCTTCTCAAAATGAAGTCATTCTAGGCAATTTATTTAACAAATTGTCTACACTTTTTCTAGACATCACTAACAAAATTTACTGATACCCTTATCTATAAAAATATTTCAAGAAAGATTTGAAGAAACGAAATGGCACACAGAAGATTTCATCTGTTTAATCCATGTGTTCCCAAAGGAAAGCTTACATTTTTACAAGGCTAAAAAAAATTAACTCAATTTTTCTTGGTGTACATTTCTTCCAAATTTGTGCCTTCTTTTTAAAGTTAAAACTCTGGCTACTAAAAGATCCCCCACCTCCCCATCTTAGAATTATTTTATTACGATGTAGGCCAAATTCACCAGAGACCTGCTTTGATCCATGCATATTTTGCCGATTACAGAAACAGAAAATAACATGGTTCTAAAAATCTGTATTTCTTAGTGGATTTCTCTTTATGGGATTTTCTTTCAGATGTCTGTAAAATTAAGTTACATAAGTTTCACATATTTTATATATAGATTTAGGGACATAGTGACATTCCCTTCCCCCCCCCACCGTCCCTCCCACCCACCTACCTTTTCTCCACTTATCTCTCTCATTCCCACTCTTAATTTTTACAAAGATCTATTTTCAGTTTACTTAATGAACATAAAGTTATCCTATGCTAAGTAAAAAAAATTTAAAAAAGTGAAAATTGTTCCTCAACAGAAGAGACAAGTGCTGTAAATAATCATTAAATCTCACTTCAGTTACTGTATTAGTTACTTCAGATAAGGGACGACATAGGATATCTGTCTTTTTGGGACTGGCTGTATTCACTAAAGTACAATGGTTTCTAGTTACATCTTCATACATCTTGTTAAAGACAGAATTCCTTTTTTTTTTTTCCACAGTGGAGTAGTAATCCATAGTATATATATGCCATAATTTCTTTATCCAGTCAACAATGATGGACATCTGGGTTGACTTCATGTCTTAGCTATTATGAATTGTGCTGCAATGAACATGGGGATACAGATAATTCTTTCATATATTTACTTTTCTTTTTCCTGGTTTGGGTAAATTCCCGGTTGTGGGGTGGCTGGATCATATGGTATATTACAGATTTCTGAAGTATCTCCATACTGTCTTTGACAGTGGCTACATCAGTTTACTTTCCAACCAACGGTGGACCAGGGTACCTTTTTCCCCACATCCTCTCCAGCATTTGTCATTTGTTGATTTCTGTATGAGAGCTGTTCTAGCTGGAGTGAGGTGAAACCTCACCCTAGTTTTGATTTGCATTTTCCTGATAGCTAGTGGTCCTGAGCATATTTTCAAGTGTCTGTTGGCCATTTGAATTTCCTCTTGAAAAATGGCTGTTGAAGTCATTTTCCCATTTGTTAACTGGATTCTTCGCTTTGTTAAATTTCTTGATCTCTTTGTAGATTCTGGATGTTAACCCTTTATCAATCATGTGGTTTGCCAATATTTTCTCCGCTCTGTCGGTTGCCTCTTCACCTTGCTGAGTGTTGCAGCTTTTCATCTTGATATAATCCCATTTGGCAATTTTGGCTTTGATTGCCTGTGCTTCTGGGGTCTTTTCCAAGAAGTCTTTGCCTATGCCAATGTCATTACAGTTTCCCTGAAGTTCTCTAGTAATTTGATGGTATTGGGTTGTAGATTTACGTTGATGCACTTTGAATGCATTTTTGTGTAGGGGTAATGTATGGGTCTAGTTTCATACTTAAGTGTGTGGAGATCCAGTTTTCCCAATGCCATTTGTTAAAGAGATTGTCCTTGCTTCACAGATGTTTTCTGGCTTGTTTGCCAAAGATAAGTTGGTTGAGGATGCATAGATTGATTTCTGGAGTTTCTACTCTGTACCAGTGGTCTGTTTTTGTGCCAGTACTACGCTGTTTGACTATAGCTGCCCTATAGTATGTCTTGAAATAAAATTGTCATGCCTCTGGCTTTGTTATTGTTGCATAAGATTGCTTTAACTCTTTGAGGTCTCTTGTGTTTCCATATGAATTTTGGCATGATTATTTTTTTCTAGATTTGTGAAGAAACACCATTAGTAGTTTGGGATCACATTGAATCTGTAAATTGCTTTTGGTAGTAGGGCATTTTGATGATTGTGATTCTTCCATAAGCATGGAAGATATTTCCAATTTTTAATGTGTTCTATTTTTTTCTGTTTTGTAATTTTCATCATAGGCATTTTTGGCATCCTTGGTTAAATGTATTCCGAGGTATTTAATTGTTTTTGGAGCTATTGTGAATGTGATTGATCTTAAAGTTCTTTCTCAGCCATGGCACTGTCTGTGACAAAGGTTGTTGATTTTTCCAGGTTGATTTTTGTATCCTGCCACTTTACCAAACTCTTATGAGTTCCAATGATCTCTCAATGGAGTCTTTGGAAATATATGTAAATAAGGATAGTTTGATTTCTTTCCAATTTATATCCCTTTGATTTCTTTTTCTTGCCTGGTGGCTCTGGCTAAAACTTCAAGACTATATTAAATAGCAGTGATAAGAGTGGGTATCCTTGTCTGGTCCCTGATCTTAGGGGGAATTCTTTCAGATTTTCCCCATTAGGATGCTAGCTGTGCACTGGTGATAAATTACCTTGACTGTATTTATTGCAGAATTTCCTTCTATACAAAATTTGCTCAAAGTTTTGAAAACATTATGAAAGATGTTGTATTTTATCAAATATTTCTCCGCATCTATTGAGATAACCATGTGGTTTTTGTTCTTCAATTTGTTAGTGTGACATATCACATTCATTTATTTGTAAATGTTGAAACATCCCTGCATACCAGAGATAAATCCCACTTGGCCCAGGTGAATGATGTTTCTGATGTATTGTGCATCCAGTAATTGCCCAGAGACCCAGCTACACCCTGAACCTTCTCAAGTAACCACTAAGGACCTCTGGTCTCAGCACACAAGGCTCCCACAGTTGCTGGTTAAGGAGGTTTCTCTCTCAGCCCTGCCAACCTGTCTAGTCAACAGAAAGGCTGATGTTCCCCAAGACAGTTCTGCCTAAGCATCTTTATCTTGAGAGGTTGCAGGTACCTCACCATCCTACATGGTTACCCCACCACCTCCCACACAGGCTCAAAGTCATTGAGGACTGCAGATTGTCCCCTCCACTAGAATCTTTGTATAGCATGTGCATACAGGAGCCACTGGATGAATGTTGCTCTCTCCCCACCACTGCTGCCAGCACTGCCAAGAGGATGGTGTCCTTTCTCAGCCAGTAGCTGTGTGCATGCACAAAATCTTGTACAGCTCCCATCCAAGCTCAAAATGGCCTCTGCCCTTTCTCACCTGGGTAGAGAGGGATGTTGTGAGAAGTTGAGGTGAGATAAACATACCCCCTCTACTTCCACGTGGTCTGCAGGCAACCACTAGCAACACTAGACCTCAAGGCTCCAGTCCGACTTCATGCCATGCTCTCCCTCTGGCCATATAGCCACATACTGCTGAAATCTAGTCTTGCCTCCTTCTCCAAGCTGCTGCCTGCTCTGGCTCTCGGCTGATGTGGTTGTGCCTTGTGTTCATGTTTATGCTGCATGTCCACACCCTCTAGACAGGACCACAGTGGTCCTCTGATTTCTAGCATGTTTTTCTCTCCAATTCTTCCATGAGCATGCACTTCCTACTTTTCTTTTTTTAACTGTTTATTCCTAGCCTAGTGCAGTATGTTTTTCCTTAATCCACCATCATAGAATCCCCCATGTACCCGTTTTGACCTTTCAATCAAGTATGAAAGAAAGCAAAGGCAGAAAGCAGGAAAACAAAAACCTAAAACATTTCTTACAATGGAATTCTCGTGTTTTAGGACTCTATGCAGTGTATAAATGGAAAAAAGACTTTTCAATCAATTAAAGCTGGCTGAATAATGAAGCACTTTAAAATTTAAAGCAAGCATTTAAGTACTATACAATTGAATTATATAGATGCTTGATTGTACTAAAATAGAACAAAATGTTACATGCAATGTACCCTATTATCTACTGGCTTTGCTTATCCAAACTTCAAACTCAAAGGACTGGATCAAGACAGGGGGTTAATCAGAACTTTGAAAAGTAGAACTATTTATATCATCTAGAATTATGAAAACTCTGTTAGAACATGTCTCTGCTTAGTTTGTAGTAGGCTGAATTTAAATTGGCGGATTGGCATTTACGTGTTGCTTTGTGTCATAACTGTCTTAACATACCTAGGCAAAAGATAGTGAAAGATTTTTACTGCTTTCCAAACCCTCACCTCTTCAATCATAGATGTTAATATATTTAATTCTATTACTGTATACTTAATCAAATGTAGTTGTTCACCTTAAGTTATTTCCTTTACTATCTCTAACTGGAATGAGATTGAAAGGTAGACTGGGCCGGCGCCATAGCTCACTTGGTTAATCCTCCGCCGGTGGCGCCCACTTGCTCCTCTTCCAGTCCAGCTCTCTGCTGTGGCCCAGGAGGGCAGTGGAGGATGGCCCAAGTGCTTGGGCCCTTGCACCCGCATGGGAGACCAGGAGGAGGCACCTGCCTCCTCGCTTCAGATTGGCGTAGTGGCCATTTGGGGGGAGAACCAATTAACTCTGTCAAAAAATTCGGTAGACAACATGCATTTGCTCAGTTTTATAGAAGTATGTGAAGTATAGTGTAATGGGTGTGGTTATGGGTTCTGGAGTGAAAGACTTTGAACTCAGACTGAATATTTTATGGTTGTGTGACCTTGGGCAATTATTCAGTCACTTTTTTTTCTCATTTGAAACTAGGTTACCAAAAGCATTAAATGAGCTATTAACATGAGGAATTCTTTCAGGAGCATATTATGTTGTCAATATATACTGTTTCTTGTTATGAATATTTTTACCATTTCTGTTGGTAGTGTCATATTCAAGAAAGAACCCACTTGTTACTGTCCCATAATCTTGCCATTTTACTTCTCTCAAATTACAATGAGTTTGCTTTAATTTTGAGTTCGTTTCTTTGACTACAACTTCATATATTTATATAGCAGAAGTCTCTTTCCCTTCCTATTGGAATCCTTTCCTGAATATGATTCTTTTCTTAAACTTGACCTTCTCACCAAATACTTTATCAACTATGTATTAGAAGGAAATAATCTGTTATTGATTTGTCTACAAAGGTATTCCCTATAAAATTAAATGGTAGAGTGTACATGAAGAGACTACTGTAACTTCATGCATTTGCAAACATTTATAGAGAAGGGTGCTGTGTAGGTTATACAGGCACTATGTAAGAACAAAACATAGTGATCTTGGTATAGTAAAGGAGAATATGACCTCAGTGTGAAGACCTAGGAAATTGGAATGGTGATATATTGTGATGAAGATATCATGGAAGATGTAAACAATTCAGAGCCATGACATATTTGCTGTGTAACTATTACAAAGTGTTGTAGTTGATTGACCAAATGTCAATCAAATGTGTAGTAATGCTACATAAGTAGTTTTCAGGACTAGACATGTCATCTGAAGGTATCCATTGCTACATTCTTCCAATTTCACTAAAAGTTCTAAAATATTTATAATAGTTCATTAAGAGTATTGACTAGTTTCTTTTCAATATGCTATTTAAAACTTTTGGCATGGCATAGTAATTTTTAACTCATAAAATAAGCTAAAGAGGGGCTGGAAGTATGACATGGTAAGCTAAGCCTCTGCCTGTGGAACTGGCGTCGCATATGGGTGCTAGTTTGTGTCTTGGCTGCTCCTCTTACAATCCAGCCCTCTGCAATGGCCTGGGAAAACAGTAGAAGATATCCCAAGTGCTTGGGCCCCCACAAACCTCTTGGAGTCCCAGAAGAAGCTTCTGGCTGCTGGATTCAAATCAGCCTGACTCTGGACTTTGCAGCCATTTGGTAAGTGAATCAGCAGGTGGAAGACCTCTCTGCCGTGCTCTCAAATATATTCTAAACACTAACAATGATAGAAACACATAGATAACTTTCTTCATCTTACATTATAAAACTGCACAAGAAAGTTAGCCTATGCAAATTAATCTCAATGGGAAAATTAATCCCCTTTTTTTTGATCATCCACTTTTGTAAAATGTCATAAGAATTTATTACTGAGAACAAAGAGTCAAATAACCAAGAACAATTCTGTGATTGTCTGAGATTCTACCAGAAAACCATTTTAAATGTGTTTGCTTTTATCAGTTATGAGTAATACTTAAGCTTTGCAGGAGGAAATGATGTCTTATTTGCATTAAGATCTGACTATGGTCAGGAAAGGATGATCCAAGATGGATGTTGAAGCTGTGTCTCATGCTAGGCTTGTTAGAGCTGTCTCATTTTAACCTATCTAAATAAACACATTTGAATAGCTGCAGATGAATGATCCCAACATTCTGAATACCTCTACCTCTCAATAAACCATCTGCATGAGAATTAAATCAAATTCATATCCCTCCAGTCTTTATTTGAAAGGCAATTCATTTTCATTTCTGGTGCCTGGAAAGAATTGTTAACTTCACCTTCTGATTTCAGCGTGAGATATATATACTCCCTTAGTCTCCATCTAGTATAGCTGCCAGTTCTCGTATTTCTTCTACATACAACACAGAACACTCCTAAAACAGGTTGGTGGAGTTACTATAGATCCCCCAAAACTGTGTCTGCTCATGTTTGGCACATAAAGTCTATCACTGACACTTGCATGGTAGAAGAAAGGAATCATTTTACTGCAAATCACAAAGGTCTGGGTAGCTATGGCTTAATTTCCTAGCTTTCTGAGGGGTTAGGGCTAAATGTTCTTATGGATGGGAACTGATACTGAGAGCTCCATGTCAGTTTGTGTTCAAACTCCTTGTTGGTCTGCATTGATTGTAGTCCTATTCCATTCATTGGTGATATCATGCCCCTTAGGAGATTTTGATGACTGGACTCCAGTCTGGGCACTACATGCAGGTGATAGTTATCTTTTGCTCGAGATCTGGGTTTCAGGGTGAAGAAACACATCAGGGCAAGACTGAACATCAAGATGTTATGTGTAGGGATAAATAGCCTCATTGGTCTGGTGATTAGGGACCTTTTATGTCTGGCTTCATCTCAGTTCAGAAAACTAATTTTAGTAAGAGCTTTATTTTCAGTCCTAAACACAGGACCAAGACTCCTTAAGCCAAGAGCCTGGAGCCTATGGGAGGAAACTTGGACCTAATAGTACTTCAAATCTGCATTCATGGCACTTACGGGGACTTGGTTTCATATTCTGCTTGGCTCGACTTGTGTGCGTTTTTCGTACAGCTTTCAATTAAACAAAAATATCCCCTCCTTAATATATTCTGAGGACACTTCTCCTTCTGCTATGTGTTAAGGATTTCCTTGCTATGCACAGAAATACAGTAAAATGCTTTCATTTCCCACAAGGATTGCATTTAATATCTCACATTTAATTTCAGATAGCATCTGAAGTATTTTAAGAGACACTATTATCTAGTGAAAAGCAATGAACAAAAATAGTTCCAACATGCTAGTTAAAGTTGGCTGCAGGGAGACAAATGATAGTGCCAGAAGAAATGTTACATTTTACATCCTCAGATTTTTGTGGGTTTAATATGCCATTTCATCCAAATTGTCCTAGTTGCTCATATTAAATTCCCAGCTTTTTGTTTATAAGAAAGAAAATAAAAACAGCTAATAAGTTGTTGAAAAACAGAACATTTGTCTGGAAATAGATCTAAATTTGAGTGATTGGCTTTTTCTATAGGATACTCAATGCTATGGAACTTCACATTTGTGGATAATGAACAAAAAGAACTCTATTTTAAAATTTTTATATGAAAATAATTTCCACAATTTTTGAAGACCACTCATTAAATTCTGTTCAGTTTGCTAATAATTTTATAGATTTCTTTTACTTGATAATGTATTTAAAAAGCTGAAATCCAGTTCTGTGTTCAATTTCAAGAAAATTCTGTATACAGCTATAAAGAATGAAATTCTATCCTTTATATCAGAATGGTTGCAACTAGAGAACATGACATTGAGTTAAATATGCCAGACACATGTTTTCCCTTTACATGTCAGTTAATATAAAAAATAAAAATAGAAAGCAAGAAACCCCTGTGTATATCAGTGTTTTCTGCAAATAGTATTTTGTCAAATTTAGTTTTAAAACTTCCTTAAGAATTCTATAGTTTTAATGATCTATGACTACTTAAAACTTATTATATAAGAGCAAAGTTGAACATCTTTTTATTTGCATATTTTTATAGCCCTTAACTACATTCTCCTCATATATGGCCTTTATTCTTGAATTCATTGAGCTCTTTATTTAGTGAAGTATTAAGCCATTGACTATAACGTAGATCAAACATGTATCTCTAATATTAAAGTAATTATTTCTCAAAATAAACGATTACATTCCTTTAAAGGAAAAGTACATACATTGAAATGCACTGCATTGAATAAGTATTGAGACAGTTATTAACTTTCTGCCTTGTTCAGAGAAGTGAGGTCTGTATCAAATGGGAAAACTTTGCACACTGGGAATAGTAAAAAGGCGCTCACTTGAGTAACATGGTGAGCGACAGGCAGTAAAAGGAGAGGTGGGCTGTCCCAGGTCATTGAACACAGGCGGAATGGTGCCAAACAGAAATGCACCCTCCTGAATCTTTACCACTATTCTGATGGAGCCTCTCAAAGAAGCCAACCAGAATAGAGGCTGTAGAAGATTATGGTCACTAGAGGCAACATGAAGAATTCAATCTCTGTCCCAGGGCTTGGAAATTCCTGAAGGGGGGCTTGGCTCTGTGGCAAGAAGGAAGCAACAGTTTGATGAATGAAGGGTGAATAGAACATGATCAGTTTACGGAATATTTACTTCCAGTCCCTATTCCAGTACAGGGAACTCTTAGTATTATCAGCAGAAGGAAATATACTGCTTTCAATCTTTTCTGCCCTCCCTTCCTTCTTGCTTATAATTTTCTTTCATTCTCTGGTTTTATTACTTCATATAGCAATTGAGATTTTTAGAAGGTAAAAGTAAGCAAATAGAATGAATACTTTCTCTATATTTCTCATTGGAAATTTACACCCATATTCAGCAAGTGTTAGTACACATTTGCTTTAAATTTTTATTGACTTCAAGGACACACACACATACACATGGCGGGTAAGGGTTGGGTAGTGTCTTCCATCTACTGGTTTACTCCCAAAATGAATATAACATGCCTGGGCCAAACAAAATCCAGGAAATCCAACCAGGTCTACCATAGGGCTAGCAAAGACCAAAATACTTACGGCATCACAGCTGACTTCCTAGGGTATACATTAATGGGAAACTTGATAAGAAACAGGCAGGACTCAATTCCAGGTGCTCTGATATTGAGTGTAGGCATCCCAAATGATGGTTTAAACTCTTATGTCACAATGCCTGCCCTCACAGAGATTTTAAAAAAATGTCATAATTATGGAAAATCTTACTTTAGTAAAACATATACTTTTACCACTAATCAATATGCATTTTACATATTTTTATTTATTTGAAAGGCAGAGAGATCGGGAGAGGTACAAAGAGCTTCCCTCTACAGGTTTATTGCCCAGTGCTGGCAACAGCCAAGACTGGGCCAAGCTGAAGCCAGATTAAGTCCATGTCTCCCCAAGATGGCAGAAACCAAAGTAATTGTACTATTACCTTCTGCCTCCAACATACACATAAGCAGGGAACTCAAATCAGAAGTGGAGCCAGGAGTAGTACCCAGGCACAGAGTTGTACGTGTCCCTAGCAACATCTTGCCCACTGTGTCAAAAGCCAACCCCACTATACAATTCTTTCTGTTTTAAAAGATTTATTTATTTGAAAGACAGAGTTACAGAGATAGGTAGAGACAGAGAGGTCTTCTGTCCGCTGGTTCACTCCCCAATTGGCCACAATGACTGGAGCTATGCAGATGCTACACCAGGAGCAAGGTGCTTCCTCCAGGTCTCCCACATGGGTGCAGGGGCCCAAGGACTTGGGCCATTTTCTATCCCAGGCCATAGCAGAGAGCTGGATCGGAAGAAGAGCAGCTGGGACTAGAACCAGCACCCATATGGGATGCCAGCGCTTCAGGCCAGGGCGTTAACCCACTGTTCCACAGCACCAGCCCCTAAACAATTCTTAAAACATCATTTTAAGTACATATTATAATCATATGTCACAACCAAAAAATACAAAAGGACAAAGTGAAATGCAAAATTTACTGCCATATGTATTATCCAATTCTGTTCTTTGAGAATGTAAAATACTTAGGTATCATTCTAGTAATATTAATTGTATGATCATCCATAAAACTATAATGGGACATTCAGTATAAATTTGAAATTTTTAAAAACCCTAGATGCTTAGCCAGTTAGGGTGTGTGTGTGTGCGTCTACACATAAATATATAGAGAGCAATTGATCTGCTTTCTTTTCAAGTATTACACATTATGTGGTTAAGTTTTACTTTTCATAATTGTACTATTCATGTTTTTTCACTATTAAAATTCTGTAATTTATACATGCATTTTCATTGTTTTGTATGTGTCTAACAGATACTTTTACAAATTAATTGCTGGATTAAATAAAGCATTGGGCATTTTAGATTTTGAAAGATGTTGCTGGGCCCGGCACCATGGCACACTAGATTAATCCTCCGCATGCGGGGCTGGCATCCTATATGGGCACCAGTTCTGGTCCCAGTTGCTCCTCTTCCAGTGCATCTCTCTGATGTGGCCTGGGAAAGCAGTAGAAGATGGCCCAAGTCTTTGAGACCCTGTACCCTCATGGGACACCGGGAAGAAGCACCTGACTCCTGGCTTCAGATTGGCCCAACTCGGGCCGTTGCAGCCATTTTGGGAGTGAACCAATGGAAGGAAGACCTTTCTCTCTCTCTCTCTCTCTCTCTCTCTCTCTCTCTCTCACTCACTGTCTGTAACTACCTGTCACATAACATCTTAAAAAAAAAGTTGTCAATTTACACTCCTTCCAGTGGCAAATAAGAGTGGCTGTTTCTCCATACTTTTAAGAGATTATCAAAAATTTTCTGATTAGTCAATCTTATATTCAAATGCATGTGGAATCCAGCTCTAAATGTTTAATTATTTGACCCTCTTTTGACCATCTGTTTATTAAATCAGTGTTTTTAATATTAGTAAAGTTCTTATTTGCCTATTGTTTGTTCTTCTAGGTTACTCACAATTTCATTATATTTCTCGGACAACATTTTCTCTTGTATAAGTTAAAATACTTGTCCTTACATTTAAAATACTGGTATGTTTTACAAATCATAAAAGGTTTTTCTCAATAAAATATCAGATTTACTTGTTTATTTGAAAAGCAGAGCTACAAAAGAGGGAGACAGAACTTTTCCAACTGCTGGTTCACTCCCTAAATGGCTGCATCAGCCAAGACTGGGTCAGGCCAAAGCCAGGAGCCAGAAACTCCTTCAGAGTCCCCAGTGTGGATGACTTGACCCATCATCCACTGCTTTCCCAGGAAGTTAGATGAGAAAATAGAGTTGGGACTAAAGCTTGCTCTTTGGTATGGGATGTGCTTTCTCCAGCAGTGGCTTAACTTGCTGTGTGACAAGCAGACCCCTTTCATGAACTTTGTTGAACAGCTTTGAGTGTAATTTTGAAATTATTACAGATTTCTTTCTTGGGAAGATACTCAAAGATAAAATTTTGTATTTTTAATTACATAGAGTAAGTCTGTTACACTTTTTTTTAACTTTTATTTAAAAAATTTAAATTTCCAAAGTACAACTTTTGGATTATAGCAGCTTTTTTTCCCATAACCACCCTCCCACCTACAACCATCCCATCTCCCACTCCCTCTCCCATCCCATTCACATCAAGATTCATTTTTTTTTTTACTGCTGTGTAGTATTCTATGGAGTACATGTTCCATAATTTCTTTATCCAGTCTACTGTTGATGGGCATTTAGGTTGGTTCCAAGTCTTAGCTATTGTGAATTGAGCTGCAATAAACGTTAATGTGCAGACAGCTTTTTTGTTTGCCAATTTAATTTCCTTTGGGTAAATCCAAGGAGTGGTATGGCTGTGTTGTATGGTAGGGTTATATTCAGGTTTCTGAGGAATCTCCAGACTGACTTCCAGAGTGGCTTTACCAGTTTGCATTCCCACCAACAGTGGGTTAGTATCCCATTTCCCCCACTTCCTTGCCAGCATCTGTTGTTGGTAGATTTCAGTATTTAAGCCACTCTAACTGGGGTGAGGTGAAACCTCATTGTGGTTTTGATTTGCATTGGAGTTAGTTCTTCTTTAAATGTCTGGTAGAATTCAGCAGTGAATCCATCCGGTCCCGGGCTTTTCATTGTTGGGAGGGCCTTTTTTACTGATTCAATTTCTGTCTCAGTTATGGGTCTGTTTAGGTTTTCTGTATCTTCATGGTTCAACTTAGGCAGGTTGCATGTGTCCAGGAATCTATCCATTTCTGATAGATTTCCCTGTTTGCTGGCATATAACTCTTTGTCATAATTTTTGATGACTTTTTTATTTCTGTGTGTCTGCTGTTACATTCCCTTTTTCATCTCATTTTATTGATTTGGGTTTTTTCTCTTCTTTTTAGTTAGTTGGGCCAATGGTGTGTCAATTTTTTTTTTTTTTCAAAAAACCAGTTCTTCGTTTGGCTGATTTCTGGTAATTTTTTTTTTATTCAATTCTGTTGATTTTTTTAAATTTCAATTATTTCTCTTTACCTACTAGTTTTGGGTCTGGTTTGCTGCAGTTGCTCTAGATCTTTGAAGTGTATTGATAGCTCATTTATTTGGTGCCTTTCCAATTTCTTCATGTAGGCACCTATTGCTATAAACTTTCCTCTTAACACTGCTTTTGCTGTATCCCATAAGTTTTGATATGTTGTGTTATCCTCATTTACTTCCAGAATGTCTTTGATTTCCCTTTTAATTTCTTCTATGACTCACTGTTCATTCAGGAGTATGTTGTTCAGTCTCCATGTGTTTGCATAGGCTCTAGGGATTCCTGAGTTGCTAATTTCCAGCTTCATTCCATGGTGATCTGAGAAGATGTTTATAAAAACCTCAGTTTAAGCTACACTTCTCTAGATATTTTTAATGAATTCTAATCTTACTCTAAGTGAAAACCAATCCTTTAGCATCAAGTCAAAGCCTTTCATTACACTGACCTTCTTGCTGTTTCCTAAACAAGCCAGTGTTGAGGCGTTCACAAATATCTGTTCTGTCTAGAAATCTCTGGATTTTCAGTTGTCTTCTTCATTGCTGCTACATTGCATCAGATCTGTAGGTGCTACTTGTCATGCCTCTCTAAGTTTTTCTATTTAAAAGGACAACAACCTCTGTGTGTGTGTGTGTGTGTGTTATTGGGTTTTTGTTCTTCTTTCATAGTGAAGAAAGTGCAAACAACTAGGAAATACACGAAGTAACAGAGTTATATGACTCATTTCACTAGGAATGACCATTTGAGTTGTATAAATTTTCAAAATTATTAATGCAAAGCCATTGACAAAATATTCCCTCTTTAGACTTATATCCATTTGCTTTTGTTCTCTTACCTGAGAGAGCCATTTAAAATACATTGTCTCTCTTCTATAAAGTTGTCCCTCAGATATTTGTGGAAAATTATTTTTGTCCCTACCTTTTACAAAATAAAGTCTCCCATTTTTATCACCTTCCATTTCTATAAGCTTAGAAATAAAATATGCTTTTGTATTTCATTATATTTTCTCATTATTTCTAAGTAGTATTTTCAGTATCCCATCTTTAAATGCCTTTAGCAGTCCAGAAAATCTAATGTTGTCTATAGAAGTTGAAACTCAAAATATCCAACTTGCCATGATTTTCAAGTTTACTTAAAATTTTTCCTTAATTTTAATTTTCTTTTGCAAGAAAAATTATCTCAGACTTCAATTCATGTATGCTATATTACTGCATCTTTTTTCTAAGCAATGAGCCAACCCTTCTTTTTAATAATTAAATATTTTAAAAAGTTTTTTATCTATTTGAAAGACAGACTTAGAGAAAGATGTCTTCCATCTGCTGGTTCACTCCACAAATGGCTGCAACAGCCAGGGCTGGGCCAGTCCAAAGCCAGGAGCTTCATCTGGGTCTCCTAAGTTATCGCAGGGGCCCAAGCACTTGGGCCATCCTCTACTGCTTTCCCAGGCACATTAGCAGGGAACTGGAATTTGAACCTGCACCTATTTGGGATACTGGCATAGCAGGCAGCAGCTTAACCTGCTACACCACAGTGCCAGACCCAAGGTGAGGAAAACATTTTTTGGGTAATATTTTTATTTACAAGCCTCAGTTTATTCTGCTCTGGTCTTTGTCTTCCTCATGTAAAACATATCTTATATGTTAGATTACCATAGAGTACAAATGTTTGCTTTGGCCATTTTTTTTTTCTGGAATTGTTTACTTCAATAGAGTGAAATTTTACTCGTTTATTTTAATAACTTCAGTCCACTTTCCATGTAAAAAGCTCATTCAAAGGTCAGGGCTTTGAATCTGAATTTGGGTTCAACTCTCAGCTTATGAAGCATATAGATTTGGACATGGTTCACAATCTGAATCTCAGAATATTTTCCTCTGAAAAGCTGAATAAGATAATTCATACAGTGTTTAACATTTTCACTTTCTAAAGATTTATTTGAAAGGCAGAATGACAGTAGGGGATGGGGGGTGATAAAAAGGCAGAGAGATCTTTGATCTACTGCTTCACTCTCGAAGTGGCCATGGTAACCAGGGCTGGGTGAGGCTGAAGTCAGGAATCTGGGATTCCATCCAGGTGTCCCACTGGCGTGACTGCAACTCAGGTACTTCAGTTATCATCCATTGTCTCCCTACATAGTAGTCAGGAGCTAGATCTAAAGCAAGTAACTCAGGACTTGAAGCAGCCTTCTAATGTGGGATGTGAGTGCCCAAGCAGCACCTTAACCTGCTGAGCTGCGATGCCTGCTCCTTAAACTATTCGTGCAACTAGATGTCTAATTAGTAGATCATAATGATGGTAGACATGCAGTGATATCTTCATGATTTTTCCCACTATTCCTGTAAATAAAGATATGTGAACTATGGCCACTCCGGGTGTATTTTTACTAGTGAGAATGTCAATGTAGATTAATTATTTTCTTTCAATTCTTTGTATTAAATTTTTCAGTTTCTTAGTATTCTCATTTATGTGAATTTGATGTGAATTACTTCTATCTCTTTCTGAGGTGAATTTGCCAACAGAGTTAAGATGCTCGGGTAAATGGTATTTCCACTAGATTTGTAGAAGTTTGGAGTTTTTTCATTACTATGCTCATTTTTTTCGATGTTGGCATTATATTCTATATTCGTAAAGTGTGCCTTGGTTGTCACCTGTACAGTTTACACACAGAGAAATTGCTTTTGCTTAATCAGATATTCAATGCGTGTGTAAAACATGATCTTCCTTCAGGATCAATGAACCTTGGCTCTTAGGATATCACATGGATGTCATCAGAATGGCAGAAGTCATTTCAGTCATTATTATACTCAGACACTGAGAACTGGAAAACTTCAAATAAAAGAAATATCACCTGTTTAGAATTCTCTGCCTAGAACTTCAGAGTAGATGTGCAATTCCTATTTTTTTTTACTTCTATCATTTGTCTCCTCCAATATCAGCAGAACTGATTTTATTCATTAAAAATGGGACTCATCTTAAACTTAATGTATGACTAGCAACACAGAGGGGAACTAAGACTGCACCCTGTTAGGCAAGAGAGCAGGTTCTCACCTGCTTGTTCCCATTGCTGATGAAAAAGCCTCCACTGGATGTTTATAAAATGAGCATTAGCTGCTTACACTCTTCAAGAAAATCTAGCACTTCAATATTGACTGTCATTATAAATTGCTTGGGTGAAAAACATTGGAAAATTTACTATGGCTTAATTTTTCATTTTTCTGCTATTTACTGTCTTTATAAGATTAGTGAACATGATTTCTCAATTAACCTTATTTTTGTCATTTGTAACCTGATGTATTGACAATATTAAATCTTTTATATTGCTTGTAGGAATCGCTTCAACAAAAATATTTTATGAATTATAGAACAATTTATTGAAAGTATTTCATGTTACAACTTGAGTTACAAATACCTTTCTTCATTTTTTATTTTGAGATACAGAGAGACAAGGAAAGAAAAAGCTCCCTCCCACTGATTCATTCCTTACATGTCTGCAACAGCCAGGGATTGGCAAAACTCAAGCCAGGAGGTGGGAACTGAATCCAGGTCTCCCACATGGGTGGCAGGGACCCAATTCTTGCACATCACTACTGTCTCCCAGAGTCTGTGTTAGCAGGGAGGTGGAATATGAAGCAGAGCTGGGACTCAAACCCAGGCATTGTGTATTGAGAAGTAGGAGTTTCAAGAGTATTTTCAATATGGCGCCAAATGCCCATCCCTATAAATGCCTTTTAAGAAGAAAACAAGACAAACATATCATGGAATTTAAGAAAAAACACAGGTTTTTTTTTTTTTATTTAAAAAGATATCTCATGAGAATAGAGTATAGTCACATGTTGTGTGTAATCTTATTGAAGCAGCTTTTTCTCTTCAAACCTCTGTTTCCAAACCTGTAAAGAGATGCCATCATTCAAACATAGCATACACCTTAGAATAATTACTTGGAAGTATGTTTAAATCACCAAATATAGTCCCTGTCACCTCCAGCACAGGGAAGTCATAACTCTTAGTTGTCCTCCCTCTCATGAATAGAAGGACTTTAGAGAAAGGACTGAATACAACTAGTGATGAATCTACACCACCGAGGAAGAAAGATAGCTGCGGTGAGTTTGGCGCACAGTGTGTAACAATTGCTAGCACAGAGGACCTTGCAATATTCCTGATGTACTTCTAAACCCTTTGTGTATATAAAGCCATTCCATCCTAACAACAGTCATAGGAAGTAAGAGTTGTTATCCCCTGTAATTTTCACATGAGGAAATGGAGCACACAGAGGTTAAATATTCTCCTAAAGTTATACAGCTAGGAAATTAGTAGAGCTAAAATTTGAATCTAGGCAGAGTGGAGCTCTTGTGCTCTGAGCCACTACAGCAAGGTGGCTCACTATCAAAAGATCCAGGACTCAGAATTTTATTCTTAATACATGATATTCTCAGAAACTGGTACATAAACAGAAAAGCAGACTAAATTGGAATACAGGCTATTCCACATTCTTAAAATCCTACTGCGTGGGTTTTTCTGTGCCAAGAAGAAATCACTGCCTAAGATTGTTGTTGTTATTCCCAGCTCAGCAGTTTCTTTTTGAATTCCCTCCAATTCGGCAGACAGACAAGGTCACAAGATACACTATTGCCTGAATTTTTTTAGCTAGCCTCCTGACCACAAAACCAGTGACATTTGCAGCTTTTTAATTATACACCCATGCCCCTTTCATCTTGCATAATGCTGAACAATAAAATCAAATGCACATTCTTTCCTCTGGGTGGCTGTTTGGAACATAAAGCATTTCTTTTATGTGTTAATTAGCACATCTATATTTTTGGAGGGATATATATGGACCTGAGATACAGCAGTTCACTTACACTATTATAATGGATTTATAGTCCTAAAGAAGTCACAAAAGGGTTAGAAAATGTTGGCTATTGTGCTATTTAAAATATATATATTGCCTAAGGATACAAAAGTGCTGACTATTGGGGAAAACAAAGTGGATTTTAAGGAACCAAATAGCTTGACATAAAGTTATATTAAAGTAACTTAAAAATTTGATCAAGAAATCCAAAAGCCAAGAAGTGAGGAAACTTTACCCTTACTGGATAATTAATGTTTCCTGTAAGATTTTAGAGGTATGTTGGCTCTGACAGACAGATTCAATAGACATTAGATTATCACTTGGTGCTTAGAGACCATAACAAGCAAACAAATTAAGGAGCATGTTTGCATGTCTAACATCATAATCTAAGTAGCATAATTAGTGTGTTGGTTTGCTATGTCTTTTTTTGCCCTGATTTTTCCAAATTGGTCACTACTTTAAGAAATTACTTATTAGATAAAAAAGCAATTCCTTTCCAGAGGCATAGATATCTAAGAAGCAAAATTCATTTGATAAATCCAGAATACCTAGTTTGTAAACTATTTTGAATGCAGAGTTGATTTCAAATAAGCAGATATTTAATTAGCTAAGTGAAAAATGTTAGGTTCATCGTTAATTTTTAGCACATACCAAGAATTTTGTATTTATTTTTAATTCAAACTGCTTTTATTTCTAGGTAGATTATCCAGGGTTACTTTTGCTTTTATGTCCTCTAATTTATTTATTTTTTCTCAGTAGTATGGCATAAATTCTAAGTAACTTGGAAATGATAAAAACTTCAGGAGTTGGGGAGTAGAAAGTTGATGGTGTTCTTCGTGATCAGTGAAGGCTTTGCAATGGAAGTTTATCATTAACACTCAAAGGCAGATGAGCATAATATTATTAAAATGAGCATTATCTAAAAATCATAAGGAAAATACATGAAAAGAAAGAATTCAGGCTTTACAAATGATTTAAGGTGTTAAAGTTTATAAATATACAAGATATGGTTTGGACTATTCTTAATTAAAGACTTTGTTTTAGAATTAGTGAAAGCATAATGACTGAAAATGGAGAGTTATTATATTTTTACTATCACTAATATCTGCAGTCTTAGTACTGGTGGATATAGTTTACAGTTGGAGAATGATATAATGAAAATGTGTTGTAAGAGCATAACTCTAGTAGTAACTGCATTGAGTGTGGTATGTTACTAAGGACATAAAGTTAAAATGTCATTAAATGTAATAGGATATTTCAAAAATTAGCTGAGATTGCATTCCATGAGAGATAAATGAAAGACTGAGTATATGTGTGCTTGCATATATGAACAATACCATTTTTAATCAAAGCCGAGTATTTTATTACAAATCAAAAGTCTTAAATATCTACTGTCCTATAAATTTTTACATAATACTTTTATTTACATAGAAAAAATTTAGTAATTTTATATAGAAAAATCTCAGAATAATTGGATTATAAATACTACCTGAAGAATGAGCTTGGAAGATCTTTTTATCTCAATAAAGTAGAGGTAGGATGGTATATAGATTCAGAAAGATAGAATTTCAAAGTTTTAGGATCATTAACTCTTATGAATTCAATAGTTACAAAATGTAGGTATTCTTTCCTTGAAGACATGATTGCATTTCACTATGATATGTGTTGAGCATTGTCATGATATATGGTTCTGTCTCCCTTTGTGATGTTTTCATATCTCCCCTAGAGCCGGGTAGGAAATCACTCCTAGTGCCTTAATATCCTTGCTTCTCCATGGGGTACATAGAAACCCACTGTAGGGTACGGAGATAATGCGTAGAATTGGGCAGAAATATTGAGACACCAGAAAATTCAAAGAAGCACTATAAAGAATTTACCAGATGGAAAAAGAATGTCATAAAGGCTTAGAAAACAGCAATACCAATCATATGAAAATTCATTAAATCTCATCAATATGTTAAATGATAACACTTTTAAAGCATAAGACATAGCAGAATACTATATTTTGGTTATTTCTGCATATATGAGACTCATTCAAAACTTAATGTGTTCTACACATTTAATTCTTACTAGTTAAATCAATGAGAAGTTAACTAATGAAAACTTTGAAATTAACAGTAAAAATGGCTATCTAAAGTTCTCAAAGCAATCGCTAAAACATCTTTAAAATAACTTTTGTAAGTCACGAAGTCTATCAATGTATCCATTTATAATTTAACAGATCATTGCTTGCTTGTCTCATACTTGCTTCCATACTGGAGGATAAATTAGTTTCTTGAATTACTAAAATCTGGTCAAGAAGAGACCTGATATGTTTAGTTGGGAAAGAAAAAGAGCTGGCAGTCCTCAGCTATGTGAAAAAAGGCCTTGCCACCTGAGTGAAATAAGAGTGTGCTTCCATTATATGTATTACATAACATAGTCTATCAACAGTTAGTGGCTTAATGTAACAACCATTTTATTGTTTCTCTTAACTCTTTAATCCAAGCTAGATTCCCTTGGTTTTTCTGTTCCCCTTGGAGTATGTTAGGCACCGAAGTTTTCCCTCCTGAATGTTGTGCCTCAAACAACCAGGAATTCCCTGGTCATCTCTATTAACTTCCATATAACCTGTAATATGATTATCACAGACTCAATAATAAAATGGATCTCAGACTAATATGAATTTTACATGACGGCAATCTTCCCAAAGGCACTTTCATGAAAGGGGAGAAGTTGAAACTTAGAAGGCTTCTATCGCTTGTTACTAGAAGTCATGGACTGACCTCCATCACATTGCCATGGTCAAAAAAGTTAGTCAGCCATCACTTAAAGGGATAGGAAACAGCTTATCAATGGGATCAGTCATAACACACTTGTGGTCACCTACCTCTGAAACTTGGGTTCTTTTATAAGGTTATAATTAGCTGTTTACTTGGTGTCGATACTTAATCTCCTAAGATCACTGCCTTTGAAACTGACCAGAAGGTGAAATAAAGGGAGTAGGACACATTTCTCCCTTTAAGGACATATACTGGAAATTTCTGTCACTGTTTGTGTTTTACTTTTACTAGTGGAACTTAGTTGTATGACCATATCCTGCTATAATGGGAGCTGAAAAATATGGCCTTCAGGTAAGCATATGCTTGCCTATCAAATCCAGCATTCTTTTTCTGTTAAGAAGGTAAAATATTTGTGGGACAGCACAAAAATCCTTGGAAAAGCTAAATATTGTTAAAATTGTTTCTAAGGTTCACAGAAGCTGTGTTTACTATATTCCTGTCAGTTCTGTAGGCTATTTTTTAGAAAGAACCATATAAAAAGCCTGCAGATGGATATGAGAAGGAAGATGGCTTTTCTGAAGGGTGTTTTCCTTTAATGACATTTCCTAGGAGAACCTACTTCTTAAGATCTAGTTTTTATATTTCAGAACCCCATCCCTTTTTTTTTTTTTTTTGCTGAAAACAGACATTATCCTAAACATGTGGCATCCATGGATAGGTATATATACAGCAAGCTGGTTTTTGTATGCAAAATACAGCTGAGCTACCAGGAAAATGCACCTATGTGTCTTCACAGCTTAGCTATCATCTTCATAAATCTC
The DNA here is from genome assembly GCF_033115175.1 of Lepus europaeus. Lineage (NCBI taxonomy): Eukaryota > Metazoa > Chordata > Mammalia > Lagomorpha > Leporidae > Lepus > Lepus europaeus. The sequence goes on along the minus strand of NC_084839.1, from coordinate 77,551,958 downwards.
AACAATGTTTGTTTCCTATTCAAGCCTGACCATCCCTCTTCCTCACATAGAAATGACTGGTTATAGGCCGGCGCCGCGGCTCACTAGGCTAATCCTCCGCCTTGCGGCGCCGGCACACCGGGTTCTAGTCCCGGTCGGGGCACCGATCCTGTCCCGGTTGCCCCTCTTCCAGGCCAGCTCTCTGCTGTGGCTAGGGAGTGCAGTGGAGGATGGCCCAAGTGCTTGGGTCCTGCACCCCATGGGAGACCAGGAGAAGCACCTGGCTCCTGCCATCGGAACAGCGCGGTGCGCCGGCCGCAGTGCGCTACCGCGGCGGCCATTGGAGGGTGAACCAACGGCAAAAGGAAGACCTTTCTCTCTGTCTCTCTCTCTCACTGTCCACTCTGCCTGTCAAAAAAAAAAAAAAAAAAAATGACTGGTTATAGGCATTTTATTTAGGGAGAACACATTGGTATCTGGATGGATAACAACCAAGTGAATTAGCTCAGAGTGCTTGCCAAATGCATTTAGGAACACACAGTCCATCACTGCCCAGGGCACACTTGAGTGCTCATTCCTTAAACTCATCCAGGTAACATGCCTATAACAATTACAATGTAATTCTCTGTTCAGTGTCTTCAATAACAAAAAATAATGATTAAAAGAAAAGAGTGTTAAAGTTGTTCACTACATAGAAGTTTATTTATATTTTCACAATATTCAATGCATTCCTTTTCTACATCTTACCTGTGAGTAAAATGTATTCAATACTCTATATTTTAACTAATATCTCACAAAGTCTTTGCCAATTTGTTTTCTTCATTTTAGTTCAAGTTCCCTCACTATACCATACCTATATAGACTACATGCTTCAGTGACTTGTACCATCCAAATAAATGTTCTCTGCCCACTTGCTTTGCTTTTGAGCATGTGGCTGGGCTTTTACTACCTCTAGTAGTTACTACAGGTAGGTAGTATTTAGTTTGCCAGAGTCATTTTTGCTGGAAGGTTCTGTCTTACAGTTATCTAAAAGATGAATTTGTAATACATTTTGAAGGGAGTGGCAATCATGGTCACCGAGGTGACATGCTTTGACAAAGCAGCTGCAGAAGTGCCAATGAGTTCCTGCTCTCATACTCCTCTTCTATGTTTCCCAACTTTTGCCCTAAAAGACTTAACTTGATTGACCAGCTTCTGTTCTAGTCCCTCTCAGAAGCTTGACCACAGTTCCACAGAAAAGATAGTATAGAGGAACCAAGTTTTCCTTATACTTGCACATAAACTCTCCTTAAAACACCCTGTTAAACTCAGTGTGTGCTTGACTTCTTAGATGTACTGATTGGTGAAAAATCCTAGGACCACTCCTCCAACAGTTGGTTACACTCTTATTTCCTAGTTCCTTGCAAATGATGTCACAACTTCTGTCTATTATTTCCAGATAAGACTGGTTGATTTTTCTGCCTCCCTGGTTGCACACTGTTAAGAGTCTCATAGAACCAGATCGATCACCATTGAATGACAGAATAGGCTCCTTCTTTCAATTGTTTAAGCCACTGTCAGTTAATGTTATTTTTTATTACAGATAATCAGATCACAGCTAATATAAAGTCTCTAAAATAATTCCAAATATAATTGCTATTTACTTAAAGTATTCTATCTTATTCTGGTTAATGGACAGAAAGTCAGATGTAATTTCCAAGAATTGACAGTAAGCTCCATATACAAGAATACTGTGACCATATCATTTTTTACTACTATATTTCCAACATCTAACAACAACAAAGATGTATTGTAAAGGAAAAATAAACCTAAAATGAATTTTGAAGGAAAATACAATTTTGAAAATATAGTCCTTTCCAGAACTAGCCATGTTTTATCTGTAATCTATGGCAAATATTTTATAACACTAAGGTAATATTTAGCTGCTGAAAAGGCAAAGTTTTTTATGAACTACTTAAACATTAAAGTGTGAATTTTTCAATTGTGCTTCCATGCCTGGAGATTAAGAATTAATTCAGACAATAAGTCCCATTGAAATTCCAAATTAGACATCTATTCCTTGAAACCATGGTTTCTACGCTAGAGTCTCACTTTCCTAAGGAGAGGTCATTAGTTATTGCAAGTGGTCCATGAATCCATGCATGAATCAGAAATTATTAAATACAAAAGTCTAGTATACATTAATTTGTACTTAAGAATGAAGAGAGCTGGCATTTAGCCTGGCAGTTAAGATGACCCATATTCCATGTCCTAGTACCTAAATTCCATCCCTAACTGAGGCCCCTGACTGCAGCCCCAAGTATGGTGGGCGTTTGGGAACTGAGACAACAGATTGAAGCTCCATCTGCCTCACTCATTATCTTTCACACTCTCTGACTCTTGCCTCTCAAGTAAGAAACGATATCAAGAAATTATACATGATGGAATACTATTCAGCCATAAGAGTGAAAACAGGAGTTTTTGAATGCAACTGCAGACTATTTAGCTTAGTTAAATATGCCAGTACCCAAAACACAAATATCATGTTTTATTCTCTGATACGTGGTAACAATTTTAATTCTGTGAATTTGTAAGATTCACATATTTCAAAAGTTTTAATACCATACTTTTGTCCTATATTCTTAACCACTAGCTACCAAAACAAGAAGTACTATGCTTTTTCTCTTAACATAAAATCTTTGAGGGTAAAACCAGGAAAAAATACCAAAATACTTCTATCAAACAATGTGAAATACAGTACCAACTGAAAAGTCCCTTCTTCCGTTGTGACTGAATCTCTGGCCTCAAAGCTTGAGGTTTAAAGGAAACAAAGAATAGCATATGTTAAATATCAACTTGAGGAAATGAGAACAAGTTCAGAAAGTAGAGTATTTTGTAAAACTATAGATCGTATTTCCAAGAAATCAATTAGATGAAAATAAGGTTGGCATAAAGGTTATCTAGATCAAAAACATGTTTACTGATATAACAACCAAATGCAGTATATAATTATTTGGATTTTGATTTAAATAACATGAATGGGAAATTGATTAAACAGCTAGTATTTTTAATAAAATATGCAAAATTTGTGGCTAGCACTCTAGCACAGTAGGTTAAGCTGCTGTCCGAAGTATCAGCATCCCACATGGGTGCTGATTGAAGTCCTGGCTGCTCCACTTCCTATCCAGCTCCCTGCTGATGAACTTGGGAAGGTAGCAGAGGATGGCCCAAGTATTTGGACACTATACCTGTTTGGGAGACTCAGATGAAGCTCCTGGCTTGGCCTGGCCCAGTCCTAGCTGGTTCAGCCATTTTGGGAGTGAACCACTTCATGGAAGATCAATTTGGCTCATGCTCTCTCGCTCTCTCTCGCTTTCTCATTCTTTATCTCTGCCTCTCCATCTCTATCTGTAACTCTGCCTTTTAAATAAATAGATCTTTTAAAAATATATACAAAACCTTGAGGGACATCATTTATGAGTGATAACATTGTATAGTAGGTAGGATAATGGCCATCCAAAGATGGCTACATCCTAATTGGCTGTCCCATAACCTGTGAATATTATGCTATATTACCAGCAGATAATTAAGGTTGCAGAGGGAATTATGGGTGCTAATAAGTTTAGTAACAACAAAACAGAATGAGATATATAATATAGTGCTATAGAATAAAGTGAAAATGAATACCCACCAACAATATACTTAATTATGATATATCTGGAAGCAGAGAAAAATAAACACAAAAGGCAAATCATTAAGTACACATATACACAAGAATCACAATATCAAATTTTAAATAGGTTGTGATCTTCTGTATATAAAGATAATTAAAAATCTTAATGAAGAATGGGATGGGAGAGGAAGTGGGAGATGGGATGGTTTGAAGGTGGGAGGATGGTTATGGGGGGAAAATTTGCTATAATCCAAAAGTTGTACTTTCAAAATTTATACTTATTAAATAAAAGTTTAAAAAAATTTTAAATAGGTAGATTTCAATGTGTCTGAGACAAATAAGAGAATAGCCCCTAATACTTACATACAGTAGTAAACATTTAGCCCATTGAATGTTCTACTGACATGTATTTACTCATCTTCTCCAAATTACCCTTCACATTGCAGACAATGCATCTATTTGAAGTGGTGGGACCATTGGGTCAATTACTTAAGTTTTCTTTGTTCTAGCAAACAATCCAGATCCTGGTCTGTCTTCAGGAAGAAGACTGGACTTGAGTGCTTTTCATCATTGTCGTCTCTTTTTTATCACTCCGAGCCTATTTACATGCATTTTACTTTCTTAATGTCTTTCATTTTTAGGTTAGAATGTGACACATTTTTTAAGGAACACAATGCAGCTTCTCAACATATGTGTGGCTCAAAACAACCATACCAGGCAACCAGCATTTCTGTTTCCTTATCTTTTCTTTGTGTTTGGAGTCTACCAGCTCTTGTCTTCCAATTCTTTACACAGATTATTGTACATCATAAGCCATGGTCATCCCAATGTGCTTCAAAGCTACAGAACTTGTTACATTCACTTTACAGTGTTTTGGTGCCCAATATCCAACTTTTGCCCTTGTTCCCCTAGCCCTTCCTAGTTTATATCAATGACTATTTTTAATTCTTACTATATGTAAATTTTAACTCTACATATGAGAAAACCTTGTTATCGGTCTGAGTAATTTCACTTAACCTAATGACCTCCAGTTCCATCCATTTGCTGCAAAAGTCAGAATTTCATTTCTTTATCTGGTAAAATTTCATGTGACTCCTTCTTGGGCCTTCATACTTTTGTGCTTCTTCTGCCTGTAATTTTCAGCCTGTTACCACCTCCTCCCCAAAGCGCACAGTTCCCTGGAAACCATGTGGAGTGAGTGTGTTTGTGGTTGTGTGGGTATGTAGGTATCCCAGTAGAGAAGAAAATGCATGGCTTTCCAAATAGATTTAACTTTCCTTATTTAAAAAATATACTTAATTGAAAGGTAGAAAAAGCAGAGGCTTAGAGACAGGTAGGAAGATAGATATTCCATGCACTGGTTCCTTCCCCCATGGCTGGACCAGTCTGAAGCCAGAATTCCCTGTACATGGCAGGAGGTACAGATTAGCAGGAAGATGAAATCGGCAGTGGAACTGGGACTCAAACTTGAGCATTCCAGTATGGTACACAGTGCTTCATGCAGCATCTTAACCACTGTATGACATGCTAGTCTCCAGTGTGCCTTACTATATCTGTAGTACCTGATGGTTTCCCTTCATAGTACAAATTGGAATGAAAACACTTTTTTTGTTTTGTTTGGATTTCTTTTTTTTTTTTTTTTTTTGACAGGCAGAGTGGATAGTGAGAGAGAGAGACAGAGAGAAAGGTCTTCCGTTTTGTCGTTGGTTCACCCTCCAATGGCCAAAGCAGCTGGCTTATCTCGCTGATCCAAAGCCAGGAGCCAGGTGCCTCCCCTGGTCTCCCATGCAGGTGTAGGGCCCACGCACTTGGGCCATCCTCCACTGCCTTCCCGGGCCATAGCAGAGAGCTGGCCTGGAAGAGGGGCAACTGGGATAGAATCTGGCGCCCCAACCGGGACTAGAACCCGGTGTGCCGGCACCGCAAGGCGGAGGATTAGGCTGTTAAGCCACGGCACCGGCCAATTTTGTTTGGATTTCATAAAACATTTCCCATTATGTCAGCTTCTTGGGAATAGTGACTCATGTCTTTGATCTTATACAAGTTAAATGCTCTGAAAAATATTTGCTGAATGAATTTTTAAAATCACTTTTGGGATTTCATCTCTATTACAATAGTTAACTGAAAAATATTAAGATGGAAACACCTGCGACAGATAAATTAAGCAAAAATTAAGGATAAAGAATAGTTTGGTTATCACAATTAATACATACAACATAAAGAATAAATATAAATATTAAAGTGGATTTTATAAAACAAAGCTCTGCACAACATACAACACTAAAAATGCATTCTTTTCAAATTCCTGTTTTCATAAAAGGCTCACAAAATACAAAGTTAAATTTTACATATCACAACTTCTTAGTTCAGTTACAATATATGAGAAACAAAATACAGAAGAAAAATTACACCAACCTCCTTGAAAGACTCAGATGAAAACTCTCCTAAATTCCACACGGGGTAAGGAGAAAGTGAATATGGAAATTTTAGTCTATTTAGAACATTATAACTGAATTCCAGTGAAGAGGAAAAAGAGCACACTGGTGTATTTCAACATACTGAAATGAACAAACTTGAACACAAGTAAAAAATTGATGGAAAAAAACCTTCATTAACTGGAAAACACAATTACCAATGTTCCAAACTATCATTCAGATGCAAAAGATTTGAACTAATCAATGATTTTGAGAAACTGACTCCAATCAGATGTTCAGAAACTTTTTTCTAGAAAAGATATTTTTAGAATTTATGGGTCACATACTTTTTATTAGAGCAACTCCACTCTGCTCTCAAGGATCTGAAGCAGTCAGCAAGGAAACAAGTGGGAAGGACTTTATTCCTGTAAACTTGATTCATAGCACAGAAACCTGAATTTTATAAGACTTTCACGTCACAAGACATTTTGCCATTTTTCAATGTAAGAATGTAAAGGCCATTCTTAACTCCCCAACTGTACAAAAGCAGGTCAAGGGAAGGTTCTGGCTTGCCAGTGCTGGATGGAACTTTCCTTCTATGAAATTTCAGTAGTAAAGGTGACGGGGGGAATTTGGGAGTTATGGGTAAACAGGGAAACAACCTGCCATTGAATTCAAAGTGCAGTTGAACTGAGACAACGTTGTTCTTGAAGCTTACTCGTGTATACACTTTAACCACGTCACAACACAGAAACAATCCTCCTTTCCCCCTTCTCTCTCCTTTCTTTTTAAGGGCCACCCTTTTTATCTGAAAAGAGAAATCCTAAAGGTGCCAGTGGGCCGAAAGAAAACATCGTGTACTGTATTCCAATGATTTTACGATGCACATTCTCTAACAAATAGCACCCATAAAGTTGATTTGTATCTTAGCAGTACCATGTTCCAATATCGGTCAATGAGGAGTCATGAAATAGTTATTGCCTGCACATATACAGACTTGGTCATTGTTGTTTAATTTTTCATGGCAATTATTCTATGCAGTTCATTGTTATTACATGTGTTGTATTTACTGCTATTTAAAATGCTGTCCTAAAGATTACTGAGTCATTCTTAAACTGCAATTGTCTACGCAGTAAGGTTCCAAAATGGAGCAGCCAAGCATGCATCTGATTAATTGAACAAATCTTTGTTGGAGGAGTAGCAGCAACTCCGATTTTTTTTTTTTTTTGGACAAAACAACCATTAAGTACTATGAAAGAGCAAAAAAAAAAAAAAATCCCACAAATAGAGCAGTTAAATTTTATTTTTGAGATACATGTGAAAGAATAAGATACTGCTGGAAAAACAATACAACTAACTATAGGTAGGACTGCAAAATCTACTTCAGCCCCAGAAACATTTCAAAGTAGCAGAAAATTTCTGTGATGTACTCAGGCATTGTGTCATGGTTAAATCAACAAAAATGTTTTTAGTTCTTAATCACACATGAACTGACATGTGAGCCAATTGAGTACTAAACAATTAAACATAAATCATTTATAGGTAACCTTAAAACATGGGGTTGTTGCTGAATTGGGCACTAGTATATGATTTAGAATTAATAACTGGTATAGTTATGATTAATAATTAGTATGATTAATAATTGGGCATTAGAAATATAATTGTGAATGTGTAGATCATCGTCTTTTCCTTTTCCTAGAGATCGTTTAATTGCCATGAGTTTTGAAAACATTTTCCCAAGTGTTGGTTCTAAAAATTTCATCTACCTGTGTTAGAAATGTTAATGTTTCAGCTGGCGCTGTGGCTCACTAGGCTAATCCTCTGCCTTGCAGCGCTGGCACACCGGGTTCTAGTCCTGGTCGGGGCGCCGGATTCTGTCCCGGTTGCCCCTCTTCCAGGCCAGCTCTCTGCTATGGCCCGGGAAGGCAGTGGAGGTGCAGCGCGCCAACCGCGGCGGCCATTGGAGGGTGAACCAATGGCAAAGGAAGACCTTTCTCTCTGTCTCTCTCTCTCACTGTCCACTCTGCCTGCCAAAAAAAAAAAAAAAAAAAAAAAAAAAAAAAAAAAAAGTTAATGTTTCTAACTTTGTACCACTTAGAATCTAACTTTAGAAAAATACCAGAATACATTGGACAAATAACACAAGTAGTTGTAAAATCTGAAGAATACAGTATTGGACTTGATGATAGTACATAGTACTTTCTCTTTTCTATTTTTTTAATCAACTTGTGAATGTGTTTCTTAAGTTTCATCTAGTTCAAGATTTTTTTTCTCGAGTTCACAATTGTTCATATGTTCCATATTTATTTTTGTCTTTCTCATAATTTCATATTTCAATTCCTCAGTTTTCCCATCAATAAAACCAATTTTCATATGAACTCTTTCCTCAACCAAGTTTCTGATAAAAATATTTGGTGAGAGCCATATTGTAGACCTTTCCCAAAGATACATTTTGATTCACTTTGGGATGAGCCAGGCAACAACCTTCCTCATTGTTTTGTCTATGGGCAGATATTTTCTTAGTTTTCTTGTGGAAGCATATTCCTAACTGAAGATCAAGTCTTAAAGAATTAATGGAATATATAAATTAGGAAACTAAAAATTTTTCTGAATGAGGAAATCTCAGAGTAATAGGTTCTGTGTTTTAAGATAAAATAGAAAAAATACTCCAATAAGTACACTGAAATTGAAGAAATATAAATATATGAAATATAAGAAAAAGACTGTTCATAGAAAAAGTAGAAATTGATAATTGATTATTCAAATATTCTTATCTCAGTTGCTGAAAGAAAACTGTTAGATGTAAAAAACTTATTATCTGTAGCTGTGTTTGAATGAACTATTTAAATATCCAGCTGACCACATGACCTACAAGAACATATAGTATTTACACCAAGCCACTAGATGAACAACAGGGGCAAGTATTCCTAGTTTAATGGAGATTTTTGCTGCCTTGCCACACCCTCATACATGTAAAGTGCTGAGGGGGTAGATCAAAAAACAAGAACTGACAATGTATGGGTTTGAATCTTAGTTCAGGTTTTAGTTCATTAAGTGAAATAGAAGAAATAGGGCTTGAAGTTGTAATAGGTGAGGGAAAGCATTTGGGTGGAAAAGGAAAGAAGAGAAATAAACCTCAAAAATGTTAATAAGATAAAAGCTAATGAGAAAAACAATGCATACGTTGAGAGCAGAGTATAAGTTTTTATGGTTTTATTGACTCTAACCTGGCATGAGTCTCTTAAATTTGCAATGCTTATTGTGTTTTTTTTTTGTGTGTGTGTGTAGCAATAAGTGAATAGCACCTGGTTCACCTAATACTTGAGATTGCTGTAAAAAAAAATTGGATTCCAAATGTGATATTAAATGTAGAATGTGTTTTCCAACTACAAACCATTGCACAGTTGTAACCAATTAATATCTTGATATCATTTCCATTTAAAAAGCTCAAATTTCTATAGCTCAGTAAGATTTTCTGAGGATGTATTGATTTTTACCTCTAATATAGAGATCATAAGAAATACAGAGATAGTGTTTTCACATCCCTTGAGAAATATTCACCCTATTTGAGAATGCAATATATACCTTCATAAAATGGACAAAACTCTGAGAAAACACATGTGATTACAAGGATGAATTTAAACCTTGTATACAGAGGTGTTCATTGAGTAGAAAAATCTTTCAGTTGTACTTCTCTTTGTATGTTCCAAAGTAGCTTAAAACTCAAACTCCAGGCCTGTGTGGTGGCACAGTGGGTTAATTTGCTGCCTGTGAAGCAGGCATCCCTTATGAACATCAGTTCAAATCCTGGCTACTAAACCCTGATCCAGCTTTCTGCTAATATGCAAGGCATCAGAAGATGGCCCAAGTCCTTGGGTCCTTTCCAGCCATGTGGGAGACCTAGAGTGAGTTCAAGACTCCTGGCTTCAGTCTGACCAGGCCTTGTCCATTGTGGCCATCTTGGGAGTAAGCCAGTAGATGGAAGAATCTTTCTCTCTGTCCCTCTGTCTGTCTGTCTCTCTCTCTCTCTCTCTGTAACTCTGCCTTTCAAATCAATAAACAAATCTTAAACAGCTTTAGAGTTTGCTTTTTAAAAAAATCTTTTTATAAAAGACATTTATTTGAAAGGCAATTATGTGAAGAGGAGAGACAGAAATCTTCCATCCTCAGGTTCTTTCTCCAAATGGCTGCAACAGCCAGGGCTGGGCCAGACTGAATCCAGAAGTCGGGGCCTTCCGCATCTCTCACATGGGTAAAAGGGCCCAAGGACTTGGGCCATCCTATGCTGCTTGCCCAGGTACATTATCGGGGGCTGGATTAGATGTGGTACATCATGGACTCAAACTAGCACCCATATAGGATGCCAGCATTCATACCATGGCGTTAACCTGCACATAGTGCTAGCCCCTAAGTTCATTATCTTCACGTGAATTTTTACCTCAAACACAATATGTAATTCTCTGTTAAATCTACTTTGGTAAATATCATTAACATTGACAAGTTCATGGAACTGGCATTGTTATGCAGTGGGTTTAAGCCATTGACAGGGCTGTCAGAATCCAAGTTAAGAGTGCTGCTGCTTTGAGTCCTGATTGTTTTGCTACCAATCCAGCCTCCTGCTAATATACCTAGAAAAGCAGCAGATGATGGCCCAAGTACTTGAGTCCGTTACCTATGTGAGAGACCAGAATAAAGCACTGGTATTCTGCCTGGCCCAGCCCTGCCTGTTGTAGCCATTTGGTGACTTAAATGAACCAAAGGATGGAAGAACTCTCTACATCTCCCTATCTGTCACTGTGACTTCGAGAATAAATAATGAAAAAAAATTAATACAAAGTCCTAACAAGAAACTACACTTGAGCAGTTACCAGCTTCTCTTAAATCCATGATTTTGTCATTATTTATTCTCTTGATATGCTTGTGTTCTTATTAATTTAAATTGTTGAATTGTAAAATATAAGGATATGTGGAGCAATTTATATGTTGAATCACTAGCTCCAGTGTGGTAGTGTTAGGAGGTAGGGCCCTTGGGAGGTAATTCGGTTTGGATGAGGTTGTCAGAGTGGGCCCCATAATGGGGGCCTTGTTGAAGAGGCAGAGACAATCTCCTTTTTTTTTTTTTTTTTTGACAGGCAGAGTGGATAGTGAGAGAGAGAGAGAGAGAGAGAGAGAGAGAGAGAAAGGTCTTCCTTTTTGCTGTTTGTTCACCCTCCAATGGCCGCTGTGGACGGCGCTTCGCGCTGATCCAAAGCCAGGAGCCAGGTGCTTCTCCTGGTTTCCAATGCGGGTGCAGGGCCCAAGGACTTGGGCCATCCTCCACTGCCTTCCTGGGCCATAGCAGAGAGCTGGCCTGGAAGAGGGGCAACTGGGACAGAATTCGGTGCCCCGACCGGGACTAGAACCCGGTGTGCCAGTGCCGCAAGGTGGAGGATTAGCCTGTTGAGCCATGGTGCCCACCAGTCTACTTTTCAATACATGCATGGACCCAGCAAGGAGGCAGCCATCTGCAGCCCAGGGAAATGGCTTTCAAGTAGAACTGAATTGGCTGCAACCTTGATCTTGTACTTCCCAACCTTCAAAACTTGAGCCACACAGTCTAGGTTGTTTTGTTGTAGCAAACTGAACAAACACAAGTATTATTCATTTACCTCACCTGAATTCTTTTCCTATTTTAGTCTTTCTGCTGTAGTTTGCTATTGTAAAATCAAAAATACATTTTGTGTCCAGCATTGTGGCCAGCAGGTTAAGCTGTGACATGCAATGCCAGCATTCCATTGTGAACACTGGTTCAAGTGCTAGCTGCCCTGCTCACCATCCAGTTCCCAGCTAATGTGCCTGACAAAGCAATAAAAGATGACCCAAGTAATTGGGCCTCTGCCACCCATGTGGGAGACAAGGATGAAGCTCCTGGCTTCTGGCTTAACCTCGGCTTTTGCTGTTCATCTAGGGAGTGAACCCAGCAGATGGATGCTCTCTCTCCTTTCCATCTCTTCCTTTCTGTCACTCTGAATTTCAAATAAATAAAATCTTTACACAAAGAGAAAGAGAGGCAGAGTGAGAGATCGTCCATCTGCTGCCTCACTCCCCAGTTGGCCATAACAGCTGGAGCTGAGCCAATCCAAAGTCAGGAGCCAGGAATTTCTTCTACATGGTGTAGGGGCCCAAGGACTTGGGCCATCTTCTACTGCTTTCCCAGGCCATAGCAGAGAGCTGGGTCAGAAGTGGAGCAGCCTGACCTCCAACTGGCCATATGGGTTGCTGGCACTTCAGGCAGTGGCTTTAGCTGCTACACTACAGTGCCGGCCCCCAAAAATACTTTTTTTGATAGTTTTCTATTTAAAATACTTCAATTCAGGACAACTCAGCATCTCAAAATTAACATAAGTTTCTTCCTCATTCAACCCTGTATATATTTTGTAATAACCTCATCTATTGCCAAATATTTTTGCTCCATCCATTCAAAACATTCACTCTCTTGGCCTCTGACCTTTGTCTTGGCATGGCCTTCCCAATTTTTGCTTTTCTTGTTCCCAATTTTTTTCTTTATTAACTACATTTAAATTCAACACTAATGCCCTCTCATCACTAGATAAACTCATTTTAATTTAAATATATAATTTTATTTCAACCACTCCCCTCTGTCAGGCAGTATATAAATATTAATGATGAAAAGCAAAATGAAGCAGGCATAGACATTTATTTCAATGAGCTTAATGTTTATATGATCCTCTACTTTCAGTAACTCTCAATTTTTACACTTCTTGCAAGTTTGTTCCTTGTACCAGTATAGGTAGCTACTATCTACTGGTTCACCTTTTAAATACCTGCAACAACATGGGCTGTGTTGGGCTGTGTCAGCCTGAAGCCAGGAGCCTGAAACTCCATCCAGGTCTCTCTCATGGGAAGTAGGGGACCAAGCACCTGAACCACCACCTGCTGTTTCCCAAGGTGCATTAGAGAAAGCTGGCTCAATTGCTTCTCGGCGTTTTGGCTAAGATCGAGTGTGAGAAAGCTGTATCAGAAGCAGAGGAACCAGGACACACACTGGCACTTCACTACGGGATATAGTCATCCCAAACACTAGCATAATTCACTTTGTCACAATATTCACCCCAGTGATAATGATTTATTTGTCTCTTATCCATACCTAATAGCTAATACAAGTTCTAGTGACACTTCTATTGAATGAATAGCTTTTATGAGTTTGGAGATTGTATTAATAAGGAAGTATTTATGAAAGATATTCTATTGGAATTGTCCTAAGATCATTGATTGGGATTGTTAGAATAAAAGGAAAACAGTGCAGACAGAAGGCGCAAATGTATAAGTAAAAGTACAAAGTAGAAAGTAGGTTTCTGGGCCCACGGTGGAGTGTCTGAGCCAGGGAGGCGGAGGAGTCCACGGGCATGTGTTTCATTACAACCGGTTCAGAGCCAAGAATTTTTAAATAAAACAGTATCGGTTCAGACCCCAGTTCACTGTGTAAGGCTTATGTGTCATCGAGGAAGTGAACTAGCCTCTGATAATATCAATTGTGTTGACTGTAAAGTGAAGACAACATCTACTTTACAAGCTCTGTCAATACTCAATGGCAAAGTTGAATAAAAGGCACATAGCTATACTGGATACATACAAAATAACATATTCAGTATATTTTTATACTACTTTATAAGGTAAACCCATTTCCTATATGATTTCAAAAGATATGAGCCATAGTTTTCAAGTGACCTCTGGAAAACAGTACTACAACTATGTGATTGATTACTGCTGCTTTTTCTCAATAGTCAATTATGCAAAATTTACTAGCAACTTTTTTTTAAAGATTTATTTATTTGAAAGAATTACACAGAGAGGAGAAGTAGAGAGAGATGTCTTCCATCTTTGGTTCACTCCCCAGATAGCCGCAACAGCTGGAGCTGCACAATCTGAAACCAGGAACCTGGAGTTTCTTCCATGTCTCCCACGCGGGTGCAGGGGCCCAAGGACTTGAGCCATCTTCTGCTTTCCCAGGCCATAGCAGAGAGCTGGATGTCAAAGAGGAGCAGCTGGTACTCGAACCGGAGCTCTTATGGGATGCTGGTGCTCAAGGCCAGGGCATTAACCCATTGCGCCACAGTGCTGGCCCCACTAGCAATTTTTAAATTGAATGTAGCAGTGATCAATTGCAATTTATGTCTACCTTTAGTTGCTCCTTATGTGCAACATGTATAGTTAATATCTTAAAACTGTATATTAGAGCAAACAAATATATACACATGATAGTCAAAGTTAAATAACTTCTAATACATTAATGACTCTTAAAGCTTTAAGTGACACTTAAAGACTAAAAGTGTCTATTGATGGGAAATATTAAAGATGAGGAAATAGAAGATATATGGTAGATTTTTTTTGTTAAAAGCTACTTGTTGTATGTTGCCCTAAGCAGTTGTTGTGTATTATCACATCCATACTCCAAAAAGAAAACATAATGCAAGGAATTCTACAATAAATTCATAAAAATGTCATTAGCCTTCAGAAAAAAAAAGTCAAAATTACAAGGAGATTGTTTCAAACACAGAATAGCTACTTTTGAGTGTTGTTGAGGATGTGAAGAAATTAAAATTATTATATGTTGCTAGTAAGACTGCAAAAAGATGTATCTGCTTTGAAAACAACCAGGCAGTTATTTTAGTTTAATTAAAGAGTTATCACCTGAAATAACAATTTTATGCTTCAATATGTACTCAAAATAATTGAAACTACACTTTCATGAAAACAAAATTTTGTGAATTTCTAACAGCTTTGTTCATCATAGCCCTGAAGTAGGCACAATCTAAAAGTGCCTGTTAGCTGATGAATATGGTATGTTCACACATTGAAATGCTATTAATCTGCAAAAGGCAATTAAGTACTGATACATAATGCAACATGGATGAACCTTGAAAACACTGTGCTAAATCAATGAAGCTAATGACAAATGACCATTTAGATGAAATGTCCAGGACTGCTGTATCTATAGTGGTATCACATAGGTTATTATGTGCCTAGAGTTGGTGTGAATGGAGGAAAATCATTAACAATTGCTAATATTTATGGTGTATACTTTTCAGATGAACAAAATGTCCTAAAATTGTTGTAATGGCTGTTACTCATATCTCAAAATTCAGTGCTTCCTTTGTCACTCCATGATTCTCTTAATTTCTAAACAGAAATCCTGAATGAGTTGTGGTTGTTCAAAGGCTTATACATATTAGGAGAGGATAGGTGTTAAAGCAGATGATCTAGTATTTGGATTTTAGGCCTGCCTCTTTACCTTTCCTTTTTTTTCCCCTTCTTTCCTCAATGTTACAGTGAGAGAGGGAGAGATAGAGATCTTTGATCCACTGGTTTCCTTATCAAATGGCTGCAAACACAGCCAGGGGTGAGCCATCCCAAAGCCAGGAGTGAGCCAGGAGTTTCTATCAGCTGGGTTCCATAGACCCAAGTATTTGAGACATCCTCTGCTGCTTTTCATGGCCTTTAGCAGAGAGCTGGGTGGGAAGTGGAGCAGCTAGGACATGAACTGGTGTCAGTATGGGATGCTGGTGTTGCAGGTGGCTGCTTTACCCACCATGCAACCATGCTGATCCCAAGGTCTGCCTCTTACAAGCTGAATAAATCCTTTACAAGTTTAGTTGTACTCATCATTGAAACCTACAAAATGGTCATTTCAAAGGTCTTATGTAAGATTAGATGAGGTAGGCTGTCTGTGTATAAAGTGTTAAGAATAGGCCCCAGCAATTCTTGATCTTTTTTTCTGTTTTGATTGTTTCATTTCCACAACTGACAGATTTACTCAGATTTCTTATTTACTGTCAAACACTTAGCTGGCTTCCTGATAGACTGAGACTTGATAAATCGGCAATCACAATTGTTGCAATTGTTGCTGCAGAATATAGTTAGTACCTTAGTTAGAATGTGGCCCAGTTGGAATGTGAATTAATATTATTTCTTGTAATCCTTCATGAGATTTTTACAGGAAATGCGTAAATTCATACTAATGGTAGCAAATATTTACGTTGCAGTAGCTTCTGGAAAAAAAGCTTGTATCTTCATTTCATAATACAGGTTTGACCTTTTAATTTTACCTTCCAAAAGTTAGGACTTAAGAATCTAATAAACATAAAACAATTAAGAACAAGATGAGGTACAGTAATTGTATATGCAGAAATGCTTATAGACAAACACACACTTTTTGTGTTGACCAAAGGAAATAAAATATGAATTAATTGGCCTTAGTTTTAGGTGACTTAAATAATAAAGTTCACAAAGTCTAATCAAGTTGTAAGTACTCAGAAAATGTGGATCTTTAATTATGTAGACTCAAGGTGGTTATAGTATTGAAATTCTGGTTCTAAATTGTGATTAAATTATCATTCTTTCTAATTAGGGTGATTCTAGGTCCACAATACTTTAAGACCCTGAAGAAATGAAGGTTCCCAAAGTCCTGAATATACCCAGATATATATCGAACAAATCAATGATAGTACAAATAAGATGATTTATTTATGTCTAAATTGTGAGTAGAAAATTGTTTATATGATTTATGAGGTCTTTGAAATGCACATTTCTTTTGGAGCATTAACAAATGAGTGAGCATTCTGGTCAAGAGAACCATTAATTTATAAAGAAGATATACTTGATCTTGTACTTCATCAAGGAACACATTTATCCAGATTAAGAAAAGAATCCAAAAGAACTAAGAATGCAAGATTTTCTTACATGCAAAAAGGTCAGAGCAAACCTGAGGCACTTTGCAAAAATGCCAAGGTTGGCAGAGCAGTATGAAATGTCTGTTTCCACAGCAGCACAAGCCATAGTCTGGAGGAAGATGGAAGACAGAATCTTACCATGCTAACCTCTCCCTTAAAAGTCTGTAATGGTAACTTTTGTCAAAAGATGGTCGGAAACTTTCTCAAGTATCTGAGGCAAAATTCCTCAACTTTGTCACTGTAAACATTTTTTAAAGATTTACTGATTTATTTGCAAGGCAGAGTTAGAGAGAGGCAGAGGCAGAGAGAGAAGTCTTCATCCCTGGCTCACTCCTTAAATAGCTGCAATGACTGGAGCTGGTCCAATGCGAAGCCAGGAGCTTTTTCCAGGTTTCCCATGTGGGTGCAGGGGCCCAAGGACTTGGGCCATCTTCCACTGCTTTCCCAGACCATAACAGAAAGTTGGATCGGAAGTGGAGCATCCAGGACTTGAACCAGTGCCCACATGGGAGGCCATCACTGCAGGTGGCAGCTTTACCTGCTATGCCATAGTGCTGGCTCCTATAAATGTATTTTTAAAAGATTTATTTATTTATTTGAAAGAGTTGTACAGAGAAGAGAGGCATGGAGAGAGGTTTTCCATCTGATGGTTCACTCTCCTATTGGCTGCAACGGCCAGATCTGTACCTATCCAAAGCCAGGAGCCAGGAGCATCTTCTGGTTCCCCCATGTGGGTGCAGGGGCCCAAGGACTTGGGCCATCTTCTATTGCTTTCCCAGGCCATAGCAGAGAGCTAGATGGAAGTGGAGCAGCTGGGACTTGAAATGGTGCCCATATGGGATGCTGGCTCTTCAGGCCAGGGCGTTAACCCACTGTACCACAGCGCCGGCCCCTCCTATAAATATTTTTACTCTGATAATTTCTTTTGGTTGGAAGGGTCTGTCCTGTGTGTTATAGGATATCTAGAGACATCTTTGGCCTCCATTCATTTCATTCTGGTAGCATCTCCTGCCCCAGGTGTACTCTGTCTCCAGATCTTGCTAGATTTTCCCTGGAAGAACAAAATCACTCACTTGAGAACAATTTATTTAAGACTTACTGCTACTGTTGCCTCTAAAGTCCCTGCCTCATATACACACCTTTCACCACCTAAATGCTTTAAGAAACATACCCAACTTTTTTGCCATTCTATATACATATTATAATTCAATTTGGATCCTTGTTTCTCCAAATCCTCCCTGGTGATGCTAGTTTCAAATAGGTGTCCTTGCTCTTTTTCACATTGATATCTGACCATTCATAAAATTGACATGCTGCATTGTGATTTTTATAACTTGCCTGCCTCCTTTTGTAGGGAGGGAGCGTCTTAAGGTCAAGGAATCTTTCTCACTTATCTCTTTATAGGTAAAATCTTACATAAGTGGTCAGGTTAGGCTGACTCAAAAAACTACTGAGTTAAGTATTAAAGGAATATGAGATTCACTTCTCGGATGTGAAGAAATAGTCATAAAATGACTAAAGAACCAAAGAAGATATCTGATTCACAAAAAGAACAAAGACCTCACATGTGAGGAGTGCACAGAGAATCTGATTGCCACATGTTTGTTTTCTTTAGTAATTGGATTAGTTTACATGAATCCAGACTCCATAGTAGAAAGGGTTAGATCCATAGGAAGTCATTAGGTTGGCAAAGCTTAGGAGAAGAAAGTATTAAAATTTAGAAGAATCTTCAAAAATCTCTAACCTCTAATATGATTTTCTTTTTTAATGATCCTATCAAATTAACATGTTACTAGTTGGAAAATCTGTTGTAAGTATTTTATGTCTTTTTTATGCTGCAAATGATGGTCATTTAGGCTCCAGAAGATACTTTGGGAAGACTGTATCAAGTTTATTCTTTTTTTGTTGTGTGAAGCATTGCCAATATTTCTGTTCTTCAAGCCTAGTTTCCAGACTCATTGTCAAGGTATATTCAAGTAATCAAAGGTTAAGAGTAACTGGTTTTGGTTCTGGAACCTATTTTAATTATTTGTATGAACTAGTTCCATGTGTACTTTATTGTTCTTCCTCATCCATTAATTTAGGATAATTTTCTTTCTTACAATTTTTCATAAGAGAAACGAAATAATTTAGTGTTTCAAAGTGATTGGCTGTTTGCTTTATTTATTATTTATATATTTCCTTGTAATGTTATAGCTCTCTTTCACTTATACTCTTGTTTGATCTGTCTTACAACTATTCCTCCAAAGAATTCCTACCTACTCATTTATACTTCTGTCACTTTTTCAAAATTAACATCACTTTCTTCATGATAGGTTGTTCAGAGATCCATTGCCTGATTAACTACTACTCTTAATGATGCCACTACTAATAAAAATAATAAATACCTTAATATCCTTCTAAGAGGTCTGAGTTTTAAGGAAATATATGTCTAATAGCATTTTATTCTCATCTCTACTTCAAAATATGCTTACTTTGATATATCACAATACTAGGGAACTCATTCAATTTGTTGCAGGCATAGATACATGTTGAACATGCAGGAAAGCTAAACTGAATGTGAGCAGGTAACAAGAAAATTCTGGAATCTCTCAGTAACAAAATCAAGACTCAGGCATGAAGTTCTTGTTCCACTAGGGCACAATGACTTAAGAGATTACCAAAAAACAAAAAAGAAAATTAGATCTGCCAACAACTAGAGGATGACACAGTGAGAATAAAATTATAACTATTTCTAGGTCCAGTATGCTGCAGAACCAGGACATGTAAGTCTTTATCAGCCATATCATTTTAGATTTAGAGAAATTGAAACATAGAAACACAATTGAAGCACTGAAATGATTATGGTAGAAACTCAAACAATATTAAGCACTGTAATGCAATACCTGGATATGTTTTGATACTAATGAATAAGCCATATGGAAAAATATTTAAAAAGTCATATCTAATTACCCTAGAATTCATTATGCTTGCTGAGCAAATATTAAGTATGTTGTAAATATTCTTTCTAACTTTCATTTTTAACCGTAAGAAAATATATGAAACATAAATTAGTTATCTAATGTGGCATAACATATTATGTCAAAATGTAGTGGATTAAAGAAATAGGCATTTATTATCTTACTGTTTCCAAGGATCTGGAATAGCATAATGACTTATGTGGGAGTTTTGGGTTTGAGGTCTCTCATCAGATTTTGAACAAGCTGTCCACAAGGTCACTGTCGAGTGAAGACTTGATTCAGGGTAAAGAGCGAGCTTTTCAGATGGTTTACTTAGTTGTCTGATGGCTGGAGGTCCAATTCATTGCTTTGCGAGTCATTTCTCATAGCAACTTGTCTTTCCTGGCACAAGTGATTGAGAAAGATGACAAATGCCACGAACAAATCTGTGTGGCCCATCTCTGGAGTTACACATGCTCACTTTTGCTTTATTTTATTCATTGTAAATGTATTTTAGTTCATTCATTATAAATGAATTACTAAATCCAGTCCAAATTTAAGGAGAGGAAAAACATTCATGTGCTGTTAAAAGGTATATAAGCTAAATACAAAGAAGATGAAAGGGAGGGAGAGGTAGAATTTGAATTGAATCCAAATTTGATGGTACCAAAAAATTCTGGGAAAGCTTCATTGGGCATGTGGTAGAAAAAGGAATCAACATTTGTGTGGTAGGACTAGACTTGGTGGTAGAAAATAAGGACTCCTATTAAGATTTAGGGACTCATGTGTTAAGATCTTGAGTAAATCATCTAAGCCATTTTTTCCCCTGTAAAATTCTGTTTCCTTATGTGTAAGCCAGGATAGGATATAGTGGTACCTTTGCAGCTCTAATTGTCTGAATAAAAGAGGCATGAGAAGGGAGAAGGAAGATTTAGGATGGATACACTTAAACCACAACAGACTTCCTTCAAAGATAAAAAAAAAAAAAAATCCCTATTTGCCTTTGTGTTTGACTAGATGAGGGCTACAAAACTAAAGCAAAATACATTGTTTGCAAAAATTAATTTTCTTTCATGGTTCTGTGGGTAAGTGCATTCAGAGGAGGTATGTGTTGTGCTAAGGATCAGTGCTGTGTCAGGCATGATCTTAAGCTTGGTCTGTGAAGATATTACAAGGTACTGACACACAGTTGCTGTGTGCCATTAGCAACTGGAGCTGGCAGTAGCTTGCTGTGAACATAAAACCTGTGTTTTCTCTATGTGATTTGGATTTTTTTGTACCTTGCTGTTAGATTTTTCAAAAGGCAAGAAAACCGGCAATACCAGCCTATTTGAGGGTTATAGATAGGATTGCCATATCGTTTCCCTAATTCTATTGGTCCATTAGATTCTAGGGGTGGAATTACAAACTTCATCTATCAAGGAGAGGATTTGTAAGGTCATACTGAAAAAAGAAAAGGAGGGAAGATACTTCTATAACCATCTTTGGAAAATACAAGGTGTTAGAATGTGATTATATTACATGAGGACATTTCTGTACAGATTCTGAAAATGTTTGCATTCTAAAAATTCTGAATCATCCGCAAATCCTAATGGTGCCCATAAATACTGATTGATGTTAGTGCATGGCTAGGAGACCTGTCTTGGCATCTGTCCAGTTGTAAATTTAAAACTTAAAAGGTAATCAACTCAAACTATCAACGTGGTCCATAAAAGAAATATTTTTTGAAGTAGATATAGGAGCTGATAGTTAAGATACTACTTGTTTATCCTCATGCCATGTCAGAATGCCTAACTTTGATTAGCTAACTTTGAAGCTCTACAGACTGTGCCAACTTCATGTTAAAGTACACTCTGGGAGATAGCAGTGTTGATTCAAGTAGTCAGGTCCCTGCCACCCATGTTACATACCTGGATTGAGTACCTGGCTTCAGCCTGACTGAAAGTAGGCCTTTGTAAGCATTTAGAGAGGGATCCAGTAAATGGGTGATTGTGTGTTTGTGTGTGTATGTGTATCCCTCTAAAAGAAATATACATTTTGAGTTAATGTAATGCTTTAGTTTAGAAACTTTTTGTGAATATAATATGTGTTGGTGTCTGAAACCATACCCATGTACCTTCCAAGTATTTAAGTAACTTTCACAGATTTAGTGAAATGATGAAATAAACAAGTTGACTTTTGTTTGCTTGAATTTGTTACTCAAATCAATGGGCAAAATTATCTGTAGATAGCATAGACATAATTTTCAGTGTGAATATATATATATGTACATATATATACATATGTGTACAAATATGAAGTTATTCATTAAGATTCAATACTTTCCCTTTATATCTTGGCTACTAAATAGAAAATATTTTTAGATCTTTTAACTTGCTATGACAAATTGAAAATAAATGTCATTAATATATTTCAGTTCTATCTAAAACTTTGTGTAGTTAGGTTCCAAACTTTAAGAAAAAGATGATTTCAAAAGCAAGTTTTTGGCTACCAGAACAGGAATGTTTAGCACATAAAATCATACAGTAGAAAAAATACTCTATAAATATGAATTAACCTTATAATATTTTTAAAACTTTTATTTAATAAATATAAATTTCCATAGTACAGCTTACGGATTACAATGGCTTCCTCCCCCCCATAACTTCCCTCCCACCTGCAACCCTCCCTTTCCCACTCCCTCTCCCCTTCCATTCACATCAAGATTCATTTTCAATTCTCTTTATATACAGAAGATCAGTTTAGTATATATTAAGTAAAGATTTCAACAGTTTGCCCCCACATAGCAACACAAAGTGAAAAATACTGTTGGAGTACTAGTTATAGCATTAAATCACAATGTACAGCACATTAAGGACAGAGATCCTACATGTTATTTTTTTTTTAAATTGATTTTCTATGCAATTTCCAACTTAACACCAAGTTTTTTTTTTTCATTTTCAATTATCTTTATATACAGAAGATCGATTCAGTATATACTAAGTAAAGATTTCATCAGTTTGCCCCCACACAGAAACATAAAGTATAAAAATACTGTTTCAGTATTAGTTATAGCATAACTTCACATTGGACAACACATTAAGGACAGATCCCTCATGAGACGTAAGTACACAGTGACTCCTGTTGTTGATTTAACAATTTGACACTCTTGTTTATGGCGTCAGTAATCTCCCTAGGCTCTAGTCATGAGTTGCCAAGGCTATGGAAGCCTTTAGGGTTTGCTGACTTTGATCTTATTCCCACAGGGTCATAGTCAAAGTGGAAGTTCTCTCCTCCCTTCAGAGAAAGGTACCTCCTTCTTTGGCCCTGTTCCTTCCACTGGGATCTCACTCACAGAGATCTTTCATTTAGGTCTTCTTCTTTTTTATTTTTCCAGAGTGTCTTGGCTTTCCATGCCTAAAATACTCTCATGGGCTCTTGAGCCAGATCCAAATGCCTTAAGGGCTGATTCTAAGGCCAGAGTGTTGTTTAGGACTTCTGCCATTCTATGAGTCTGCTGTGTATCCCGCTTCCCATGTTGGATCGTTGTCTCCCTTTTTGATTCTATCAGTTAGTATTAGCAGACACTAGTCTTGTTTGTGTGATCCCTTTGACTCTTAGACCTATCAGTGTGATCAATTGTGAACTGAGATTGATCACTTGGACTAGTGAGATAGCATTGGTACATGCCACCTTGATGGGATTGTATTGGAATCCCCTGGCACATTTCTAACTCCACCATTTGGGGCAAGTCCAAATGAGCATGTCCCAAATTGTACATCTCCTCCCTCTCTTTTTCCCACTATTACATTTAACAGGGATCACATTTCAGTTAAAATTTAAACACCTAAGAATAATTGTGTATTAATTACAGAGTTCAACCACTAGTACTAGAACAAAAAAAAATACTAAAATGGATAAAGTATTACATTGTACATCAACAGTCAGGACAAGAGCTGATCAATAAAGCAGTCTTGTACAACAAAAACAAAGCCAGAAGCATCACAATACCAGATTTCAGGACATACTGCAGGGCAGTAGTGATCAAAACAGCATGGCACTGGTACAGAAATAGATAGATAGACCAATGGAACAGAATAGAAATACCAGAAATCAATCCAAACATCTATAGCCAACTTATATTTGATCAATGATCCAAAACCTATCCCTGGAGTAAGGATAGTCTATTCAATAAATGGTGCTGGGAAAATTGGATTTCCACATGCAGAAGTGTGAAGCAAGACCCCTCCCTACCTTTCACCTTACACAAAAATTCACTCAACATGGATTAAAGACTTAAATCTACAACCTGACACCATCAAATTATTAGAGAGCATTGGAGAAACCCTGCAAGATATAGGCACTGGCAAAGACTTCTTGGAAAATACCCCAGAAGCACAGGCAGTCAAAGCCAAAATTAACAATTGGGATTGCATCAAATTGAGAAGTTTCTGTACTTCAAAAGAAACGGTCAGGAAAGTGAAGAGGCAACCGACAGAATGGGAAAAAATATTTGCAACCTATGCAACAGTTAAAGGGTTGGTAACCAGAATCTACAAATAAATCAAGAAACTCCACAACATCAAAACAAACAACCCACTTAAGATATGGGCCAAGGACCTCAATAGACATTTTTCGAAAGAGGAAATCCAAATGGCCAATAGACACATGAAAAAATGTTCAAGATCACTTGCAATCAGAGAAATGCAAATCAAAACACAATGAGGTTTCACCTCACCCCTGTGAGAATGGCTCACATTCAGAAATCTACCAACAATAGATGCTGGAGAGGATGTGGGGAAAAAGGGACACTAACCCACTGTTGGTGGGAATGTAAACTGGTTAAGCCACTATGGAAGTCAGTCTGGAGATTCCTCAGAAACCTGAACATAACCCTACCATTCAACCCAGCCATCCCACTCCTTGGAATTTACCCAAAAGAAATTAAATTGGCAAACAAAAAAGCCATCTGCACATTGTTTATTGCAGCTCAATTCACAATAGCTAAGACCTGGAACCAACCCAAATGCCCATCAACAGTAGACTGGATAAAGAAATTATGGGACATGTACTCCATAGAATACTATACAGCAGTAAGAAACAATGAAACCCGGTCATTTGCAACAAAATTGAGGAATCTGGAAAACATCATGCTGAGTGAATTAAGCCAGTCCCAAAGAGACAAATATCATGTTCTCCCTGATCAGCAACAACTAACTGAGCACCAAAGGGGAAACCTGTTGAAGTGAAATGGACACTATGACAAACAGTGACTTATAATATTTTTAAAAGTAACATTCTGAATTTTTATATTTTAAAAGATTTATATATTGGAAAGTCAGAGTGGCAGATATTATATAACTATTACATATTATATACCATTTTATATTATGATTATATAATATGCAAGATTATAAATTTTACTTACATATAGAGAGAGATTTTTTTATCTACTAGTTTACTCCTCAAATGCTCAAAAGAACCACAGCTGGACAAGGCCAAAGCCAGATCCTAGTACTCCACTCTTGTTTTTCCTGTGGGTGGCAAAGATTTGAGTACTTGGGCCAGAATCTGCTACTTCCAAAACATAATCAGCAGCAAGCTGATCAGATGCACAGGGTAGCTAGGGCTTGAATCAACATACTATATTTTTTTTAAATATTGTTACATTTTGCTTTACATTTAGAAATGGATGAATGTAAGCATTTAAAATCTTAGGGTATAGACAAATGATATGGGGGAAGTTCTATTTATGGCAGGAACTGATAAGGTTGACATCACCAAACGTCCCAACAAGAATAACTAAAAAATTTAGAAAAAAAACTAAGTATATATTTGAAATCGCTGAACATCTACTCAGTGCAGTGAAGAACTGCATTGTCACTATCAAAGAGAGGGAAACTTGTATATACCAATTTTTGTCCAGAAGGTAATTGCTGATGCTGCAAGTGATGGCCTAGAAACTTACAGGATATTTAACAGATGTATGGGCCTGATGGGTAGGGTAAAAAAATGTTCAGAGCCTACCATGGCATGTAAGAAGACTCTCCCAGCAGATCAAGAAAAATTGAACTATCTCTCACACACACACACACACACAAATGAATATTGTAGTCTGTAAAAGCACAAGAGGGAGAATTTCAGGAAAACAGAAAAAAATAATCAAATGTAATGTTTTGTAAAAATAATTAAAAATTAAAGACTCAAGAGCTAACGACAAAATTAAGTAAACAAACATTCTAGAAAATAAATTCAAAATTGAACCATAAGAAGATAATGAAATGGCAGAGATTACAAAGATATATTATAATAAGCATTGGGAAAAGATTGTTTCTAGTCTTAGAAATGAGTATTGGGAGGCCTAGGAGGAGAGGTAAGAAGGAACAGACAGAACGAAGTAAGCCCAGAGGACACCTACTATGAATTTTACAAAATTTGGAGTGCATTCAGCCAGATTTCAAAAGCACTGTAAATCCTTACACAGAGTAAAAACAAACACAGCATGAATATAATATTAAAACTAATAGCAGACAACAACAAAATTGTAATATCAGGTAGAGAAAACAAAAACAGATAATGGGCTAGGAAGTTCAGTCTACATTAATTTCCCAAGAGAAGAATGACAAATTTTTATTTGCAGCTAAATGTGAAGATAAATTTGTTTTTCCTTTGTGATTTATGACCATGGTAGACTATAGGCACAAGCCTTACTAGGTATGTAAGTATATATATGTGGTGTGTGTGTGTGTGTGTGCATAAATAATTGATGTTTTGAGAGTTGTCAATTATACCCTTTGGCTTCTCATAATCTAATAAGTAAATAGAATTCATGCCTTTCAGTAAAGAAATAATTAAGAGGTATGGTGCTATGTGGAAGACACCCATGTGGATGCATGCGTATTTAAATTTATGCCTCTGACAGGCAAAGCAATACAGATAACATGGGTGGGAGTCGCACAGAAAGAGCTCCCATCAGATGGTCATTCCCCCAGATACAAGCATTAGCCTTGAGCCTGGCCAGGGGCCAAAGCCAGGACCTGGCAATTCAACCTCAGCTCCCACAGGAATGTAATGAGCCCAATTACCTGAGCCATCTCCATTGCCTCGCAAAGTCCACATTAGCAGCAAACAAGTCGAGAGTCAGAGAGGGCAGCCAACTGAAAACTTGAACATGGGACACAGGGGTCTTTTCTAGTGTCCTAACCACTAATGTCAAATGCACACCCAATGAGATACAGGAATATTTAAGTTTTAGTCAATGTGATGTTTATTTTAAATACATAATAGGTCATTAGTTTAAAAAACTCAATTATTAAAGTAAATCCACAATTAAGTATTTAAACAAGCAAACCTTATTTATAAGAAGCCGTGGGTATGAAAATTCTGGATCTTGGACCATACAATCATAGCCCCATGTATACAGCAATGTACATAATAAGCATTGTAATTGGAAAATAGGGTTACATGGAGACCTGAGGAAGCTCTGGGCCTGGTTTTGGCCTGGCCCAGCCCCAGACATGACTGTCTTCTCTCTCTTCCCCCTCTTAATTTTGCCTTTCATATAAGTAATAAATGAATCTTTTATTTAATGACAAAACAGGGCTGGCACTGTGTTACAGCATAAAAGGCCTCTGCCTGTGGTTCCAGCATCACATATGGGTTCCGGTTCAAGTCCCTGCTGCTCTACTTCCAATCCAGTTTCCGGCTAATATATCTGGGAAGGCAGCAGAGGAAAACCAAGTTCTTGAGCCCCTAAACCCATGTGAGCAACCCAGAAGAAGCTACTGGCTTCAAATCAACCAGCTCTGTTGGGTTGTCTGTTGCAGCTGTTTGGGGAATGAACCAGCAGATGGGAGATTTCTCTTTCCCTCTGTCTTTCTCACAGGTTTTTATTTTTCTACCCCTCTGTGTAACTCTGCTTTTCAAATAAATATTTAAAAAATACAGCCTGTTGAACGTGAGAATGTTAGTATTAACCAATAACTATCGTTAACTAATGAAGACATTCAAACTTAACTAACACATATCTCGTGCTATAAAACTATTTTACTGTTTTCTGATTTTAATATTTGTTTCTGTGTGATATTGCCATTTGTTTAAGTATTTCATTTTTGTTAGGCAACTCAGTATCAAATGAAAAAATTAGTGCTGTGAGCATCATTTTCTCATTGTAAGAGTGAAAATTTAAAAGGGTGCAGGGCGGAGGTTATAGGCTGAGATGTTTTTTTTTTTTTTCAAAGAATGATTGCTTTGAAAATAAGGACCACAGAGTGGAGAAGAGACAGAGCTCTTCCATCTGCTGCTGGTTCCTGACTCGGATGGCAATTGCTGGGGCTATGGCTGGGCCATGCCAAGGCCGTTGCTCAGGAGCTTCTAAATGGGTGGCAGGGACCCAGGCACTTGGGCCATTCTCTGCTTTCCCAGGCCATTATCAGGGAGCTGGATCAGAAGTGGAGCTACTGATAGATGGACCAATGCACATAAGATTCTGGCATCACAGGTAGGGACTTTACCCACTACTCCACAACCCTGGTCTGTCTCAGAAATTGCAGTAGATACTTTCTGGCTTTAAGTCCTGACATTTTTCTACTACAAAGAAGTATGTTTGCATAGTCTTTAAATCACAATTCTGTAAAAAAAAAAATAGATTTTTCTTTTTTAAAGATTTATTTACTTAATGAGTTACACAGAGAGAGTGGGGGACAGAGTTCTTCCACCCACTGTTTCACTCCCCACATGGCCACAGTGACCTGGGCAGGACCAGCCCGAAGCTAGGAGCTTCATACTGGGTCTCTATGTAGGTGGCACAGTACCAAACACTTGGGTAATCATTTTTTCCCAAGGCATTATCAGGGAGCTGAATTGAAAGTGGAGCAGCAAGGACACGGACTGACGCCCATAAGGGATGCTGGTGTCACAGGCGCCCGCTGTACCTGCTACACTACAATGCTGGCCCCTTATTTGCCTGAAAATGAGCTGGGTGCCTGATAACATAATTTGACAGACCATAGAGCTAGCAGCAACTAAAGCTAATTTATAAACATCATAAGAAAATGAATTTTTTAAAAATTTTTATTTTGGGGGCGGAATGACAGCTCCCACACCCTGGGTCACTCTCCAAATGCCAATAATTGCTTGATTTGAGCTGGGACTGAAGCCAGGAGAGAGAACTCAATCCAGGTCTCCCATTAGATGGCAGGAATAAAACTGGTTAAGTTATCACTGTTAGGTTTCGGTGTCTGATGTAGCAGGAATCTGGAGTCAAGAGCCAAAACTGGGTTCCTCACCTAGGTGTCCTGATAGGGATGTTGGTGTTTCAGCCAGAGTTCTAACCATTAGGCTAAATACTCACACCCAGAAAGTGTATTTTAATTACGCTTCTATATATATATAATTCACCCAATAGATTTGACTATGTATGACTGGAAATAAGTCATTCAAGCCTAGAAATACAGGATAATTTCCTCTAACTTATGAGTCTTGTGTTGATAGAACTGAAGTTCAAATTTCTTCTTTCCATTAGAACACCTCACATTCCAACATTTTTTTATTGGTGTTAAATTTGTTAATTCTGGGCTGGCACCACGGCTCACTAGGCTAATCCTCTGCCTACAGCACTGGCACACCGGGTTCTAGACCCAGTCAGGGCGCCGGATTCTGTCCCGGTTGTTCTTCCAGTCCAGCTCTCTGCTGTGGCCCGGGAGTGCAGTGGAGGATGGCCCAAGTGCTTGGGACCTGCACCCCATGGGAGGCCAAGAGAAGCACCTGGCTCCTGGCTTCAGATCAGCGTGGTAAGCCGGCCTCAGCATGCCGGCCGGAGCGGCCACTGGGGGGTGAGCCAACGGTAAAGGAGGACCTTTCTCTCTCTCTCTCGCACTTGTCTACTCTGCCTGTCAAAAAAAAAAAAAAAAAAAAAAAAAAAAAAGTTAACTCTGGTTAGTTTTGGATTTGAGTCTCTGTTGAAGTTTCAAACCCTGTGCTAGGTCTGTAGTCATCTGAGGCTGGAGGATCTGCTTCAAGCTTATTCACATGGCAGGTCTTAGCTGCTGTGTGGCTACAAGCCTGAGGATTCATATCATTATCATGTAGCTCATAGAAATTATGCTGTTTATTGGAGCTACTTCCCACAAAGTGAGTAATCAGAAAGGAAGGGTACATAGAAGCCAGACAGAAGTGACAAACACATCTGTATTCTGATCTCCGAAATGGGGTACTCTCACTTTCTTCACTATGCTGTTGGTCACAAATACCAACACTGACACAGCAAGAAATGAACATAGGCTTATCTATTTGAGGAGGTGGAAGTCACTGAGAGTTGACTAACAGGATAAGCTATCTGAAACTATTTCTTAGGATCTGTCATTTACATTTCATTCTCAGATTCAACAAGCTCCCTAAATTTTAGGAGTTTTTTCTGAAATATTCTAAAACAAGGTTAAGACACATTACCCATGAACTGTGTTGTAAAAAGAGTGTGCGTTCCATAGACAAATATTTGTTTGCAATGCAATCATGTGGCAATTATCAAACCTAATCAAAAAATTTCACTTAATATCTTGCGATTTCCAGCCCATGTTGATTTTACAGATCTTCCCGCGTCCCAGTTTATTCATTTACTCTTAGAGTCATTTCTATTTCTCCCTATTAAAATGAAAATCCTCTTCCTAAATGAAGGAAGCTTTCAGTCTGTGTACTTGCACTCTGCACTTGAGTCCAGTTTTATCTTCTCAGATCTCTTATTCCTTCATTCATCACTTGCAATGATTAATTCCATGTGCCAGCCTTTCTGGGACATCAGGTGCCTGGAGATTTGGTTAAACATTCTTCTGGGTGTGTCTGTGAGAGTTTTTCCAGATGAGACTGACATTTGAATCAGTGGACTGAATAAAGTAGATTGCCCTCCCTAATGTGAGCAGGCCTCATCTAATTGATTGAAGACCTGAGTGGAAGAAAAAAGCTAAGTAAGAGGGAATTCTTCCAACTTGGCTGCTGGAGCTGAACATTGGTCTTTTCCAGTCTTCGACTCTTGACTGAGACAATAGTTCTTCTTGGGTCTCTAACCTGCTGTCTGTAATTTACACTGTTGATTCTTGTGGTTCTCAAGCCTTTGACTAGGACTGAAACTACGTATGTCAGTTCCCCTGGGTTCCTAGCATGCAGACTGCATATGCTAGGACTTCTCAGATTCTATAATCAGATAGGCCAATTCCATAGTCTGTTGATTCTATTTCTCTGGGGAACCCTGATATATGTATTCTTTTCTGCATTATCCATTCTTCTCTGTTGAACCATAATGACTGGCAAATGAACAAGTACCAGTTTATGCTTACCCTCAGGTTTCCCTTCTGTTTAATATTTCATTTGTTTCTTGCTCCTGGAGTTCACTTTTTATTTTTTAACGTCCTTTGTTACTTTTTGATATTGTGATATTAAAGATTTGTGGTTAGAAGGAGAGGTGGTGGTGCTCACCCAGGAATACAAAGCTTAGCAACAGAAATCTAAGTTATGGCTAATAAAATTTCATATTAAGCTTAGTAAAATTTTAAAACTACAGGAATTTTTCTTGCCATCTTTTTTGTATAGGTTTGCTGTATTGACTTAGTTTGCCTTTTTGATCTTTTGGAGTTTTTTTTTTTTTTTAACAAAATGATCTAGTTTATCCTGGTCATTTTGTTTGCTTTGAAAGACATATTATCTGGGGAAAGAGAATGTTTCTTAAGCACCAATATTTTTCAAGTATAGTTTTAAAACTGCCAGGATCATGAGACCTTGATATCTAGAACTGGAAACAAGACTAAAAGCTATATGTCAGCTCATGCACTAAGACCCCAGTGACACAGCCAAGAGCAGAGAATGTGTAAGCACACTGACATTTGGATCTAAACAAAGTGAACATTTCATTTCCAGATGACATTTTTTGCCTTAATGCAGAGATTATTGAAATTCATGTTTAGAGTATGACATTACTCCAAGTCCCGACCCCATGAGTCGATGGCAGCTGTTTGACCAACACATAACTGTCAGTCTCTGTAAAGCAGAAGAGCAGAGTTCTTGTCTGGTTTTTCTCTGAGAACAGTAGTAGTTGACCCCGTGTGTCTTGTGTTACTTTTTAGGGAACTGAGGCTGCTATTTTTGACCTTGAATATTACCTATTATCTCTCCCACTTTTGCTCAGCAATGCAATTTGTTTTCTAAAGGTGATAGCAAAATGCAGGCAATTAGAGGGAATACAGTGATCAATTTTAAAGTAACTGAATAGCTTTACTTAAGCCTGTTTTACTGGTACATGGATTTCAGGGAAAGAATTTGCTTGTATCCTCATTATGCTTCTTGAGTATTATCCCTTCTACTTTTATTCATAAAATCAAGGGCTACTTTTTAATGTAAAAATGTATTAGAATATAGAAAAGGTATAGATAGAGAATCAAGAATAATTCAGAACTCCATAGATTAAGGATCTGAGTGGAAATTTAATGTATTTATAATAAAATTTTAAATGCTCCTGTATATTTAACAGGGTATGCTCAATAAATATTTCTAATTACTTTAATCATGGTAAAATATATATAACATTAAGTTTACTACTTAATCAGTTTTCAGTGCATAGTTCAGTAGTATCTAGTTCATTCATATTGTTGTGCTACTGCTATTTACATTCATCTCTGGAATTCTGTCTTTCTTAAGAAACTGAAAATTAACTCCTCATGTCCTCTTCTCTCCAGCCTCTAAGCATCCTGATTGTAGTTTATATTTCTTTATATCTGACTACTCCAGGTTCCTCATATAACTGGTATAATACAGGATTTGTCATCTAGATTGAATAAAAACAATGTCCTCAAATTTCATCCATGTTATAGCATGTGTCAGAATTTCCTTTGTTCTTAAGATTGAATGATATTCCATGATAGTTTTATGAGGGTTCCTCAAAGTTCACGAGAAATGGGATTAAAAGAGAACTTAGGGGTAGGCTTTGTGGTGCTGCAGGTTTAGCCCTCATTTAGGATGTCTGCATTTCACATCAGAATGCCTATGGTGGATTCCTACCTCTGCTTCTGGTCCAGGTTCCTGCTAATGCAAACTCTGCAAGGCAGCTGGTGATCCCTGCTGCTGACATGAAACTTGAATTGAGTTCCTGTGTCGTGATAAATGTGGACCAGTAGTAGCTGTTGTAGGTACTTCGGGAAGGAACAAGCAGAAGAAAGATCTATCTCCCAATGCTCCCCACCAACTGTGTGTGTGTATGTGTGTGTGTGTATTCTGTCTCTGTCACTCTGCCTTTCAAAAAATGAATTTAACTTGGTGCAAGCACTTAGAAATTTACGTGTAGTTGTTTTGGTATGCACATTTTCAAAGAACTTTTTGAAGCCTGAGCCTGTACCAAAATTTGATTATTTATTCATCCATCAGTGGAAGGCTGGCTACTGTGAAGAATAAGTGTTAAAGTTGCAACAATGACTTCTCATCTCTGTGTGTGAACCTCTTCACTCAGAAGCAATTAATGATCACAATACAGATCCCTGATATCTGGAGGACGGGTTCATACTCTTCACAGTGGCATCTGAGGGTCTTGTGCTAGGTACCGCAGGAACATAGGCACATCTGCCTGTGTTTACTCTTCTATGTTTACTTTTTCTTTATGTTCATTCATTATTATAGACATTCATTCATGGATTGAATGTCTGCCATTTGATACTCCTCTAGAATTCTGAGGTAAATATGAAGGATCTTAGAAAAGTTCATGGAAAATGCATAATACAAAAACATGGTTCATGATTTTCAAAAAGTTTGCACCAAAATAAACATCTTTTAATTTCAACTCCATAGGCTTTTTGAACTAACTCCCTTCTATTTCCAAAAGCTTAAAGTCTAATAGGAGAAATACAAAAGTGAACAACTGCAGCACCATGTGAATAGAGCTTTACTTGAACACTGCCAAAGTTCAAGGTGCCATGCCTTCTGCTCGAATGAGAAAGAGGGCTTAGCATATATCAGGGAATAATTTATTTAATCTGCAACTAATTTTGAAATTGAGTAATTGATGAAATATGAATTATTTTCTGCCTTCTCTCCACTCTGCTTAGGATTTTACCATCTCCAAGGTCTTGTAGTGGAAGCAAACCCACATCAAATGTGGGACGCTAGGGAAACTGTTTGGCCTGACTGGCTAAAGTTCTCACATCCTGTGTGTTCCTGGGTTTGATTTCCAGCCCTGACTGTTGTGGGCATTAAGGGAGAGAACAAGGAAATGCAAGAGTGCTGTGTTTTTTTGAGTGTCCATCTGTCTGGCTCTCTGCCTCTTAAATATATTTTTTATAATTAAAATATGAGAAACTGTTTAAACCATTTTTATGATTTCCTTTTTCATATCCTTTTCATCTCAATTGTCTGATTTCATAATGATGCACACTTTAGCTCCAGTATTCTCTTTTGATCATGCATTTATTCATTAACTATTGAGCACCTACTATGTTCAAGGCACAAAATCATGATGAGTAACATAGTCTCTCCAGCATGGGGCTGGTAGTCTAGTGAGGAAGAGACACATTAAAGAAGTAATTCCAAATTGATATTTTATCTTTCTCTCTGACAAATACACATACACATTCATATATGACATATTTTGAAATATCTTTCATAGGATCCTGTATTATTTTTCCACAACATGGAAGAATTATTATCCTCTTTAGAAGTTCCATTGAATGATGCTTGTTGTGTGCCTCCAACCCATAAAAGATACATTTTTAATTTTTGTCTGGTTCCCATATATAGCCTGAGATGGCACCTTATACTTTGAGAACATCATTGTATTTTTCAGTCCCACAGCAGGTAGACTGGGAATCAGTTCTAAACTTTAATGGCTCGTATTTCTATTACTTTCTATCAAACTTCCTTTCATACAAGATCAGAGCAATTCAGGCCTCCATGAAGGCAAAGCTGAAGAGCTTCTCACATCGCTATTTCACGATGTCTTGCGTATGCTCCACTTCTGTCCACTCACCAGGGATGGAAGCAGAACATGGTGGGACATCATGTACTGCATTATTTAGCAATGAGTGAGGCGAACCCCTCTAGGGAAGAATGTAATTTTAAACTGGAAAAAAAATGATTAAGAGCTATGAGCATGTAGGAAAGAGCAGCAGCAGATGTTGTAAAACACCAGTAAGGAGGAAAGAAAGGCGACAGCTGAGAGTGAATTGATTTTCCTCCTAAGTCTTGCATCCTTACTC
This sequence comes from Lepus europaeus, assembly GCF_033115175.1. NCBI lineage: Eukaryota > Metazoa > Chordata > Mammalia > Lagomorpha > Leporidae > Lepus > Lepus europaeus. Next base: position 77,517,038 of record NC_084839.1, on the reverse strand, counting down.
AATCATGCCAGATGGAAAAGCAATCACTAAGACATAAGGTCCTGTTGGTCTCACTGCCCTTACCCACAAGACAACTGGTTGAAAATACTTTCCCAAATCAGCAGGATGATAAAAGCAAATGCACTTTTTCATTTTATTAATCAAGATTCAATTTATCTCACTCATTTGAGGCAACAAGCTGTGGTGGAAAAGAACAGACTTTGGGTTGGAGAGACATGACTATGAATCCTAATTATTTTACTTGCTATCTATGACTTTGAGGGAGTGCCCTTTCCTGTCTGTGACTTAGTATTCTCAAAAAGATTAAAAGCTAATATTTATTTAGGCCTTAATTTGTGTTGGACATCATGCTAATTACTTTGTTTATTGCAACATTTAACCCTCCCCAAAATCATTTGGGTTAACTACTCTCAGGTGATTTAGACAAAGGGCGGGGAAAAAGGTAGAGGCCAAATTAAGGAGTTTAATTAACTTACAAATGCTGGCAACTTAATGTAGAATTAGTTTCAGGGGTAGTAGTTTAGGTATGCCTGGGTTCACATCCCAGATTCATCATGAAAGCTTGGATTTCTTTTCGAAACTCCTTGCAGTACAATTCCTTCATGGAAAACTATTCCTTGTCATCATATTAAGTTTCCATGCTTTTGCAGAATGTAGACATTTAATCAGTTAGTATTCCCATTCAGTAGATGATCTCATCATTTTCAATTATATAAATATTCATATAAATCTTTTTGCTGAATAAATTCCTAGATTCAAAAGTAGTGGTCATTTTGAAGACAAGATACTGCACACAGCTACTTGTACTTTTCAATGCTCAGAAAGAAAATAAAAATTATTTCCTTACACAATTACCAATAATAAGTATTGAACTTAGAAAGATCATAGGCAGTTAATTTACATTTATTTAACTACTGATATACTTGGGCTTTTCTTTTTCATTAGTCATTTATATCCATATTTCAGTGTTGTGGATTTTTGTATTATATCAGTTGAAAGGGTGTAATAGGTGGATATATGCATGATTATTTTCAAATAACTAATTTAAAATTCTACATGGCTGCAGGAGCCCAAGGATTTGAGCCATCTTCTACTGCTTTCCCAGACCATAGCAGAGAGCTGGATAGAAAGTGGAGTAACCATGACTTGAATCAGTGCCCATATGGGATGCTGGCACTGTAGGGGCCGACTTTACCCACTACTCCATAGCACTGGCCCCATGTATACCATTTAAGTCTTAAGCAATTTTGAGTTGATTATCTTATAGAGGGTATAATAAGGATCCAATTTCATTCTTCTAAAAATGGATATCCAATTTTCTGAACACCACTTATTGAATAGATTGCCTTCCCCACTGTGTATTCTTGGTTCTCTTGTTGAATGTCAACTGACCGTATAAGTGTGGGTTTATTTTTGGGTTCTCTACCCTAGTCTGTTGGTCAGTATGTCATATTTATGTCAATACTATGATTTCATTACTATAACTCTTAAAAATGTGAAATCTGGTGTGAAGCATATGACTTAGTTCTGTTTTGTCAAGATTATTTTGATGTGTTTTGTTGTTTTTGTGACCTGTTAAGATTTTTTTATCTGTTTCTGTGAAGATTGACATTGGAATTTTGATACGTATTGCATAGAATTAGTAGATGACATTAGTATAAAATTTTAACAGTATTATTTCTGTTGATCAATGGATAGCTTTCCATCTATTTGTGTCCTTTTCATTCTCTTTCACCAATATTTCCCAGTTTAAAAGATGAAGATCTTTGACTTCCTTGGTTAAATAGATGTGTATTTCATTTTTGTGTTCCTAATGTTATCTTAATTGGGAATGTTTTCTTAAAGATCTTATTTACTTGAGAGGTAGAGTTATAGAAAGGGAGAGAGAGACATGTCTCCAACCTGCTGGTTGATCTACATATGTTGACACATCCTTGCATCCCAAGGATAAATCCTACTTGACTATGGCAGAAAAACCTGTTTAATCTGCTGTTGAACATTGTGTACTAATATTCTGTTGAATATTTGCATCTATGTTAATCAGTTATATTCACTTGAATTTTTTCTTTTTTCGATTTTTGCTTACCAAAGTTTTTATTGTGACAAATAAAGGAGATAATGAGAAAACACATTTCCACAAAGTGACTGCTTTCCTGAGAAGCATATTACTAGGAGCTTTTGTACCAGGGTTTGGGGAGTGTCTGGGGTAGAAAAAAGGTTTACTCTTAATTTTTGTAGTTTTTTTTGTCTGGCTTTAGAGTCAAAATAACACTAGCCATACAAAATCAGCTTGGAAATTTTACATCCTCTTCAATTTTTTGAAAGTGTTTGAAGACTATTATTTGTTCTTCTTACATGTTTTATAGAATTTACCCATGAAACCATTTGACTGCAGGCCTTTCCTTGATATACTCAAAATTGTTAATTATCTTAGTTTTCTGGTCATTTTTGATTTATTCATGATTCAGTCTTACTAGGCTATGTATTTCAAGGAATCTATATATTTTCAGTATCACTTCTCTAATATTTTGCTAAATTTGGGCTTAGTTTGCTTTTTGTTTTCTGTTGCTGCAAAACAGAGTGTTCTATGTCTTAGGTCCATTTTTTTCTTAAATGTAGTTACAGTCCAGTATTTCCTTACAGATTTAATGTCTGGATTAGTGAAATTTCCTATTGTGTAGTAGCCTATGTCTTCCTTCAGATATTTTAATGTTTACTTTATGTTTAAGTGTTCTGATGTTGCGTGCATACAAATTCACGAGCGATATATATATGCTCCTGAGTACTTCAATCCATATCACTATAAAATGAACTTTATTTTGGCAACTTTTCCATGTAATGTTTATTTTGTCTGACACAAAATAGCAACCCTTGCTATCTTAGCTTTTCATGTGTTTGAAATCTTTTCCCATTACCTTACTTTCCATCTGTGAGTTTCCTTAAAGATGAAGTGAGTTTCTTATAGGCAAATTTCATTTTTCTGTAACCATTCAGTCTTTTGTTTTAAAATCCTGTTAGTTCTGTGCTGCTGTTTAGGGAATTTAATCTGTTTGCATTCAAAGTAATTATTGATAGGTAAATCCTTACTATTACCATTTTGTTAATTATTTTCTGATGTTTTATAGAACTCTTATTTCCTTGTTACTCTCTTCTGGCTTTGTGGTCTGATGTCCTTCTACAGTGGTATCTTTCGCCTGGTTATGTTGCATATACATTATAGACCTTCAACCCCTGTTCCACTGAGGCTTAGCATTTTTACTTCAAACAGGTTATTTTTAGCTGATAACTAAATTTTGATCATACATACCATCTGTACAGTTTTTGTTATCACAATTTGCTTTTATTATATTTATCTCCTATCAAATGTTGTAACTTCAGTTGTTTTTAATAATTTTGTTTTTATCATTTATATTAGAGATGCTATTTATACACCACTATTAGTGGGTATTGGATCAGATAATGTACTTTTACCCGTTTAATGATTTCATATATCTTCATGTTTCTAATTAGTGGCTTCTTCCTTCAGTTTTAATAATTTTAGCATTTATTAAAACATATATCTAGTACTAATAAATTCTTAAAACTTTTGTTTTTCTGTGAAAATGCTTACCCTTCATTTTTGAAAAGAAGTAAAAATGGGTATAGCTTTTTTGGTTGGAAGTTTATAGTTTTATTTAAGGATTTTGAATGCAGTTGTACCTCTGTATCTAACCATGGAGTACTGGTGCTACAACTCTGATAAATACCCTATTCCACAAATTTTGACTTCCTTTTATCAAATGGCATAATATTTGCGTATAACCTATGTGCAATCTCGTGAACACTTTAAATCTTCTGTAGATGACTTAAAACTAACATTATATAATATATATACATATATATATGAAGTAAATAGTTATGCTGTATTTAGGGAATAATAATGATAAAAATGTACACATTGATTATAAATGTAATTTTTTTAAATATTTCAAGCCATTTTTGTTTCAGTCTGCTAATGCATATCCTGCACATTTGGAGGAAAAATTATCCATCTCCCCTCCTTCCGGGCTATAAGATTTGTGATGCAAAATTTTCCGATGATCTTATGGTACTCTGTAAAATTTGTTTTTCTCTTACTGCTTTCAAAACTTCAACTTTCCACACTTTGGTTATTAGGTGAAAGTCCTTGGATTCATCCCATTTGGGGTCCCTCAGTCTTTCTGGATCTGAATTTTTATTTCCTTACTCAGGGTTCAGAATTTTTCTCTCACTGATCCCATTAATATGCTCTCTTCTGGTAAACTGATAGGCATATGTTGTTATTATTCCTAGTTCCTCATAAGCCTCTCAGGTTACCTCACTCTTCCATTCTTTTTCTTTTTGATTGTCAAATTGGATACTTTCTTGTGACCTGTAGATCTTTGATTTCACTAATCTGCTTGATCCAGTCTGCTTGAACTGCTATTGAATTTCTCAATCTAGTTGTATTATTCTTCAGCTCTGATTTGTTTGATACATGCTTGTACTCTTTCTTTGTTGAAATTCTCAGTTTGTTTTGGCATTGCTCTACTTACCTAGATGAGTATCCTTGTGACCATTATTATGAATACTTTTTCAGTAAATCACATACCCTACTAGAATCAGTTTTAGGATATTTGTTATTTAGAATACAAAGCCTTCTTAATTATTCTGGAGATTCTGGGTTGACTTCCAGACATCAGACAACAGTCTTGTCAGACTGGCCTCATGTAGGAGGAGGATTTCAGTAAACTATCGGCTTCATGCTTTAGGTTGCCTCTCTAATTTTTGGATTTGTCTGAATTTCTTCCTCTGTTTGTGGTATGGACTTAGAAATTTAAGATGTGTAGTATTCTTTCAATGCCCCCAAACCAGCAGTGTATAAGCCAGATCTTCTAGGTTTCATTTGGAAAGGTTAGCATTGACATGTGTATTCCAGTTACTATTTCCTCGCAGAGGAGCTACACGTGTTTATCTCCCACTGCCTTTTCACTAAGGTGGGAAAAGGACCTGTCATATGCCTGTGCTAGCATTCACACCATACTACTTGATCCTGTGGGAAGTAGCTGCTAGAAGTTGTTCCACTCTATACTCACAAATTTGCTTTCTGGAATCTAGGCAAAGTGTGGAATGCAAAGCCCATCAACTCCCAGAGCCAAGTCGTTAAGGAGATAATCCTTTAATTGGGAGATAGAGCAGTTGAGTCACTTGATGCATGGACAAGTTCATTCTGGAACTGGTAGGCCTGGATTCATCAGTGGGGCAAGGCAGCCCTAAGGGGTATCCTATTTGTGCTTTTGGAGTGCTGCTGTTTGTCTGCCTCATTAGCTCCTCAATGCAAGTTAGAGAGAAGCAAGAACATCATTACACTGGAAGATTGTGTCTTACATCTTACTTAGGAGAAACAGCGGAATTTTCAGGCCTTTTCTCTGCACCTATCAGAGGGCATAAGACCTCTGGAAGTACTTGCAAACCCACATAAAACTGCTGCTTTTCCCCTTATGATTTATACACTTGGATATGCCTCTCCCCTCTTCCAGAATCAGAGTTAAGATCCTAATTATGTGTGTGCTATCTATGTGGTCCAAATCCTGCTCTCTGCATGAAGAACCTGAGGGTTGGCGTTTCCTTCTGAGTTGATGATATTCTGCCCAGAGTGGGGTTAATGCCTGAGTGTGTCTCAGATTCTCCTACTGGTTTAATGTGAATGTTTGCTCAGTTGCCCAGCGAGTCCCTCAATTTATTTACAACTTGCTCTTAGGTGGAATGGATCCAAGAATAGATGTTCATTTGGGAGATCAGTGGGTGGAGGGTATCAGGAACTTCATATTCTGCCATTTAATAATGTTAAGTTTTTTAGAATATTTCTTTCCAAAAATATTTGCTATGATTTCTCCTTTATAGACAAAAATAAATCAGGATTAAGAAATGCAAATCACCTTCCCCAGGTTATATATCTAATGGATGTTGGGATAATCAACTTTTAAACGATACTCCTTGGAACCAGTGCTGTGGCTCACAGGGTTGAGCCTGTGGCTTGTAGTGCCAGCATCCCATGTGGGTGCTGGTTTGCGTTCTGACTGCTCCACTTCTGATCTGGTTCCTGGCTAATGGGTCTGGGAGGGCAGTGGAGGATGGCCCAAGTGCTGGGGCCCTGCACCCATATGGGAGACCCGGAGGAAACTCCTGGCCCTGGCTTTGGCCTGACCCAGTCCTGGCTCTTGAGGCCATTTGAGGACTCAACCAGCAGATGGAGGATCTCTATCACTATCTCTCTTTCTCTCTCTGTAGCTCTACCTTTCAAATAAATTTTTAAAAAATCATACTCAGAGTTTCTTTCATAAAAATCATTGGATTGTATATTACTCCTGCCTAAAAATTATAAATATTCTTTCATGTTTTAGTTTTTTTTGATAAAATGACATACTTGATATTAGTAGGTTTAGAATGCAGGGGTGAGGAATTGGATAAATAGTACTGGAAAAGGGAGGAGAATGGCAATCAGAGGACAGAGATACAATGCATGTTCCTGTGTTGGTCTTAGGGTCATTGGCAGCAAATAAATGATATTTCTTTATTCAAAATGACCACATTCTGAAGTATTAGCTAATAACTCATTTGCTTGATCATCTTGAGTTAGATATAATAGCCTGTAATTCAAATGGTAATATATTTACAGATTGATTTATATGAATACCTAGTTTTCTTTCAAGGTAGTTAACTTTCCTTTATGTTGGCACCACTGACAGGCTTATGCATGAAGTTGGTTGAGTGCCCTGACCTCTCAATGGTGACAGCATTACTTTTTTTTTTTTAAAGATTTATTCATTTATTTGAAAGTCAGAGTTACATGGGGAGAGGAGAGGCAGAGAGAGAGAGAGAGAGAGAGGTCTTCCATCTGATGGTTCACTCCCTAAATGGCTGCAACAGCCGGGGCTGCACCAATCCAAAGCCAGGAGCTTCTTCCGGGTCTCCCATGTGGTTGCAGGGGCCCAAGGACTTGGGCCATCTTCTACTGCTTTCCTGGGCCATAGCAGAGAGCTGGACAGGAATTGGAGCAGCTAGGTCTCGAACCAGCACGCCTATGGGATGCCAGTGCTTCAGGCCAGGGCGTTAACCCACTGTGCCAAAACACCGGCCCCAAAAGCATTACTTTTGACAACATGTATCAGATAACCAGGTAGATTATCCATAAACTATATTCGTTGGATTCACTTAGTGCCATATGAAACTTTAGGATTAGATACATATAAATAAAATGCAGCTTGGTGATTCTTACAGCTATCCATGGTAATGCAAACCTATTTTTTCTAATGGGATGCATATTTAGACTTAGGACATACCTGAGTATAAAAGCAACTGCTAATATTGACGTCCATGATTTCGCATTCTGTCCCAATAGTAGTTGGCAATTGATGGAGAGAGACATAAATTGCCTTCGCTTTTACCTACATGCTCTGAAATCACTGATACTTTCTTTACTTCTTTTCTATCTTCAGTAAAATTAAGTAAGAAAGGTAGTGGTGGGGAGAGGCAGGAAGAAGAAATAAGAGAAAAATTATTAACCTATGCATCTGGCACTCAAGCGAACTTGTTTGTGGCATATCGAGTTAGACAAGAGTCACCTTCCAAGATGAAGTACAAAGAAGCATTGCTAATCATCATGTCTTTTGCAACATAAATCAGGAAGCCCCTGAGAAGTCTCAAATCATTACCTGACTACATGTGTAGCTGTAATTAATGGTTATTTGTAAAAGACTTTGAAGATGAAAAGCACCTTAATTGGAGAAACTCTCAATCATGTAGAAGCACAAAACCTAAATAAATGGAAACATTAGAACACAGATGGATTATTTTAAACTAGAGTACTGAGGTTTAATTTCCTTTTCTCTTGCTTGGAAATTCAGTTAAAGTTTGAAAGCTGTTTGCAAGATTTTAAGTTTGCTGAATACAGCTGCAAACACATTCCATAGGACATAATTTTAGCAAGCTTCAACTAGTGCTTTGAACATCCTTCCCTGATGCACTGTAGGTCTAAGTAATAAAGAGAAGGCAACTTTGAAAGGAATTTGTACAAGTGTGTTTCCCGTTGGCTTTTCTCTTCTCAGATAAGAGGGGCGCAGGTGTTCCCCAATCCCCAAATCAAAGAGGGTAGAAGATACTAACAGAGATGAAGGATGCTTTCACTAAAGGAGAACCATTTCTCTGTGGTCACTAAGATTTGAAAAAGCACAAATAGCGAGAAGTTTCATACCTAGATATATGAACACATAACTTTTTTTCCCCAAGGTTTTAGGTAACTGTGTGATGGTAGAAATTTTAGCCTGATTCACCTCTGAGCTATGAAATTAGGAGTTTGGCTAAAGCAAATAGTAATAGCAGCAAAAAGAGAAACAAAAACTCGATTAACTTTATTTCAAGTCATCAATGACGGCGTATCTTCCCCAAATTAACTGACCTAAGGCTGTGTTTTTTATATGACTTAAACAAATGGAACTCTGTTAGCTTTAATTTTTAAAAAGGTATTTTTTTGACAGGCAGAGTTCAACAGTGAGAGAGACAGAGAAAGGTCTTCTCTCCATTGGTTCACCCCCAAATGGCTGCCACGGCTGGCACGCTGCACCGATCCAAAGCCAGGAGCTAGGTGCTTCCTCCTGGTCTCCCATGCGGGTGCAGGGCCAAAGGACCTGGGCCATCCTACACTGCACTCCTGGGCCACAGCAGAGAGCTGGACTGGAAGAGGAGCAACCCAGACAGAATCCGGCGCCCCAACCAGGGCTAGAACCCAGGGTGCTGGCAGAGGATTAGCCTAGTGAGCCATGGTGCCATGGTGCCAGCCAAAAAGGTATTTCTTTTCTTTTTCTTTTTAACTCCTCTTAATGTTTATTGATTCAGTCTTTTTAAAAAAAAACTTTAATGAATATAAATTTCCATAGTACAGCTTATGGATTACAATGGCTTCCCCCACCCCCATAACTTCCCTCCCACCCGTGACCCTCCCCTTTCCCGCTCCCTCTCCCCTTCCATTCACATCAAGATTCATTTTCAATTCTCTTGATATACAGAAGATCAGTTTAGTATACATTAAGTAAAGATTTCAACAGTTTGCCCTCACATAGTAACACCAAGTAAAAAATACTGTTGGAGTACTAGTTATAGCATTAAATCACAATGTATAGCACATTAAGGACAGAGATCCTACATGATATTTTTTTAAGAATTGATTAATTTTCTATGCAATTTCCAATTTAACACCAAGTTTTTTTTTTTTCATTTTCAATTATCTTTATATACAGAAGATCGATTTAGCATATACTAAGTAAAGATTTCATCAGTTTGCCCCCACACAAAAACACAAGGTGTAAAAATACTGTTTCAGTACTAGTTATAGCATTACTTCACATTGGACAACACATTAAGGATAGATCCCACATGAGAGGTATTTCGTAAACATAATATTAAGATTCATAATCCCTTGTGTGATACCAGATCAGTAATATAAATCCCATGCCATTACTGCTGCCTGACTTCTCAAGAATTCTTAAAACTAATATTTGCCCCATTTTTCCCTTTTCATACATGTGCACATCCATTTATATTTATAAATTTTCCAAAAGCAACAGTTGGAGCCTCAAAGATATATAAATTTATTATTAAAACTGAAAGGGCACATTCACAAAGGCAATAGGTGTAAGCAGATAGTGGGTTTTGATGCCTTGGCATACTTTTGCAAAGAGGCAGGCATTGGCAGAGTCTGGCTTCCTAGTGGATATACGAGCCATCATTCCACAGTCAACCTCTAGTGCTTTGTTAGTATATATTTTTTTATATTTCCATAGTATCAGAAAACTGATAGTGTATCATCTGCTTATTCTAATGGTTAACTATCTCCTGCAAAGATGGAGTAATGAAATCAGATACTAGAACTGTACGTATTACAAATTTGGTCTTGGCTCTTGCCAGTGTGACACTGACTAGTTCTTCAAATTAGCATAGGAGGGGCTATAAAGTGTAATAAGTTTTAAATAAGAAACAGGTGTACGGGCCGGGCCAGCACTGTGGGGTAGCAGGTTAAAGTCCCAGCCTGCAGCTCCAGCATCCCATATGGGTGCTGGTTCCAGACCCAGCAGCTCTACTTCTGATCCAACTCTCTGCTGTGGCCTGGGCAAGCAGTGGAAGATGGCCCAAGTCCTTGGGCCCCTGCACCCACATGGGAAGCTCCTTGCTCCTGGCTTCAGATGGGCCCAGCTCTGGTCACTGTGGCCGTTTTGGGGCGTGAACCAGCTGATGGAAGACCACTCTATATCTCTCTGTGCCTGTCTCTATAACTCTCTTTCAAATAAAATGACTCCTGAAAAATTAAAATTCAAAAAAAAAAAAAATGAAATTGGAGTGGGTGGAGGGTTGCTATTATGGTGGTGCAAAGAGTTAAGCTTCTGGTTGATACACCTGCATCCTGTATTGGAATGCCTGGGTTCAATTCCAAATCCATTCTGTATTCCAGCTTTCTGCTAAAGGAAACCCTGGGAGGCATCAGTTAATGTTGAACTACTTGAGGCACTGCCTCCCTTGTAAGATGGAATTCCTGGCTCACCTCTGGTTGTTTTAGGCATTTGGAAAATAAACTCAAGATAATTCCTCTTTCATTCTCTTTCTGTCTCTGCCTCTCTACCTTTTAAATAATTAAAAATAAAAAATCTAAAAAATAAGAAACAAGGAGATTGCTTACCTATGGAGAAATTTTTATTGTAAAAATTTATGTTCTACCTATGATTTTTGTAATGAAAAAGGATTGAGTCTGGATGAAGATACATTCAGTTTCTGTATATATTATATATTTGTAACAGCTTAGAGAATTACAGTAACAGCACTTAGAAATTCATCATGTACTGGAAGCAAAAACTTGACCTAAATCCAATATTCCATAATCTACCTGTTTTAGGCAAAGCAGGTATGACTTTGTAATTATTCAGTTTAATTATTTTGTAATTATTTACTTAGTATTCTAGTTTCTTTTAGATTTGAATGATAAGAGAATGGTGAGGATTTTTTTTTTTTGACACAGATGTCAGCAGTCACAATCCTGAGATGCTATTTTAAAGCTGTGAAAATCATATGTCTTAAATCCAAAGGGAATTGGGAACAAATTTTGACTTCACTATATACTAGCTCTTACTCATTAGTACTGGAAAGGAAGGGGCTGGCATTACGGCAAAGTGGGCTATGTTGCTCTGGCATCATAATCCCATATGGGCAGTGGTTCATGTCCTGGATGCTCCATTTCCAAACAAGGTCCCTTGGGCCCCTGTACCCATGGTAGAGACCCGTCTGAAGCTCCTGGCTTCAGCCTGTGTGTTGCAGCTATTTGTGGAGTAAATCAGCTTAGAAGATTCTCTCTCAAATAAATTGAAAAAAAGAAATGGAAAGGAAATTAGGCATTCTCCACAGATTTGTTGCGAAAATTAAGTTAAAAGATAATGTGCTATTTTCCTAATCAAATATTAAATGTTTTAACATTTTTAGCTTTATTTTTTTCAGAACTAGGATGAAGCAAGATATCTTTATATCTTCAAAGGAAAATTAAACAATTTCCTTGTTTTTCCTACTTGATTTCTAGTAGATAAAATCATTTTTCTTTAACAAACATTTATTGAAATTCTATAATGCTCATTGTCATTATTTTAAATACTTTAGGTATTACAATGGAAAAATTAGAAATTGATTCCAGAGTCCAGATCTTAAAATTAAGTATGAAATATACAAGGCAATAAAGGTTGTAGTACAAAGTAAAACAGAAATAAAAAGCAAAAAAAATTAGGATATAGTTAAAATAAAAATAAAAACATAAATTGTAACTAGGAAGTTATGGAAGTTAGAAAATTTTTAAACAATTTGAATTGAGTCTTTAAACATGGAGAACAGGTTATATAGCTCTGAATAGGGCATGTACAAAGGTACTTTAAAAATTCATAGAAAACTGGAATTAAAAATAGCAATTTGTTAAGGTTTACTTATTTGAAAGGGGGAATGAGCAGAGTGCTTATTCACTCTCCAAATGGCCACAGTGGTCAGAGCTGGGCTGATTCAAAGCCAGAAGCCTCCTCCAGGTCTGCCACATGTGTGCAGGGGCCCAAGCTCTTGTGCTTTCCTAGGCACATTAGCCTGGATCAGAAGTGGAGCAGTAAAGACTTGAACTGGTGCCCATATGGGATCTGGGCACTGCAGGCAGCAGCTTTACCTGTTATGCCACAGCACCAGCAATTTATTTTGGTGCAAAAATATTTTGAAGTCACATAATGCTCATTTCTCCCCACTTTATGAAAAAAATGCATCACATTGGACTGGTACTTTTACTTCCATTATTGCACAAACATTTTTGGTAGGTTTTAGGATTTTAAGATTCAAAGAAGGCAAGGAGGCCATTTGAAGTAGGTAAGGCTTTATTTTAGGGGGGGGCAGAATGGGAGTGGGAAATAGAGAATGTGTATTTGAGCCTACCCAGAGGGCAGGGGGTTTGAAGCCAAACTCCATTCTGTTTGAGCAGCAGGAAGAGTCCCTTCTTAAGTTGCTTGTAGAGTGAGGTACACAGCAACATGTAGACTCTGATAAAGTGGATGGAGGATGTGTAGGAATGCTCTTGGTAAAGTGTACAATGCACTGCCTTAACAGATTGGAATATCCCAGGTTCAGAGCTTGCTGGAGCAATAAACATTCTACTAGATTTTTAGATTGTTTCTTTAGATTTTCTGTACCTGATTTGGGGGTTTATGCCTCAGTGGCCTAGCATATTCTAACAATTTTGAAGTATCCTTGTTGAAGTCCTAAATATAGAGGACAGCATATGTTGTATTCTGTTAGTACTTCTATGACAAAATGGCACACAGACTAGGTAATTCATAAAGAACAGAATATTACTGCTCACTGTTATGGAAGCCCAAGATAAAAAATACTCTTTGGTGAGGGTCTAGCATCTGTTTCCAAGAGGACACCAGGAAAGGTGTACTTCATCTAGAAGAAAGGTATGGTGTGTCCTCACAAGGTGAAAAATGGATGGACAAAGATGAACTCCACCCATCAAGTCCTTCTATAAGGGCACCTAATCCTAATCCTATTTATAAGGGTACAGTCCTGATGACTCAGAAACTTCCCAAAAGTCATATCTCCCAATACTGATGCACTGAGGCATAAATTTCATCATGAATTTGGATATTCAAACCAAAATATCACGTAAAAAGTTTGAGGAAAGGCATGGTTGAATGGTAACCTCCTTTTTGCTGAAAGAGGTTCCTGGTGAACTAGTTCAGTAGGAACTGAAATTGAAAGATGAGATTATGGCAAGGTCATAGAGTTCCTGGAATGCTAGATGTTGATGGTTTTGCTGTCATCATATATCTGAAGTTGTCAATCTCCAAGGAAACTTCTCATTACCATACCTGTTCTATTTACACCTTTTTGCATTCAGCTAGCACCACATTGTTGCTAGCTTTGTGTGGTCTGTAGTTTACTAAGAGAAAACACTCATGGCTTCTGAACATAGGCCATAAAAGACATTGTAGCTTCCTTAATGGTCTCTTGAAATACTGGCCTCAAGGGAGCTGACACCATGCCATAAAAATTCCTTATGGAGTCCCACAGAGAGGCCAGGTAGAGAGAAAGTGGGGTCTCTAGCTAGCCTTCAGAATACCTGGAGGCCTGTGAGTGAGGCACCTTGAAAGTAGTTTCTCTAGTCCATCCTTCATTCTAAACCAAAATACTTTTCAAGTGAATATATTTTTATCAGTGAAAATGAATAAAATAATCTATGTACTTTATATGTACCAATCAGCTCTAATTTGAATTTTTTTTTTTTATATTGTGGAAGGAGTAGATGGTAAGAAACTGAAAATGGGCTATCAAGTAAAATTCCTGCTGGGAAACTTGTTTTGCCTCAGTCAGACCCAAAGAACAACCAGCTTTATGGTTGATGGTTTTGTTTTATAATCTCTTACACTATTTTTTATTTGTTTCTCCCATATGCATGGGAATATATTTTCGGTAGACATTGTTGAAGCCACACTTACATTCAGAGAAACATAAAAGTTGATGATAGTTGAGAGATGCCATCAACGAGTGAAAGTAGGAGTGGTCCAATCCAGCTCCCTGTGAATGGCCTGAGAAAGCAGCAGAGGATGCACAAGTCCTTGAGACCCTACATCCACAGGGGAGACCCAGATGAAGCTCCTGGCTTCAGCTTGGACCAATCCTGGCCATGGAGGCCATCTAGGGAGTAGAACAGTGGGTTGAAGACTTCTCTCTCTCTCTCTCAAGTCTACTTTTCAAATCTAAAATAAAAGAGTACTTAATTTTAAACACAACTCTTCGGGTAGTCCAGATTCTGATGAGCTTGTTTAGGTACAACTACTTTAACAGCTTATCTGTTTCTTATCCCTAGGACATGTCCAGAATGAAAGGAATTGATGTATGGGAGATTATGAGGAATATCCTGACATTACTAAGCTAACTTGTTGAATATCCATTATAAGACAGGTTGTGAGAGAGTGGCATTAATGTTTTCTTATGTCACTTGAGGAAATCTTACTATTTCATAGTTGAATGTATTTCAGTCTTCAGCACTAGATTTTTTAAAAGTAATTTGATTATTTATTTGAAAGGAAGAATGACAAAGAGTGAATGTCAGAGAAAGATCTTCCGTCTGCTGGTTCCCTCCCCAAATGCCTACAAAAGCAAGGGCTGGCTCAGGCTGAAGTTGGAGGACAAGAACTTCCTCTGGGTCCCCCATTTAGGTGCAGGGAACTCAAGTACTTGGGCCATTGTCCAGTGTCCTCAAGATGAAATGCTCTCTCGATGCATTAGCAGAGAGTTGGATGGGAAGCAC